>NW_028113889.1:0-149960 GCF_964289735.1 Phaethon aethereus | reverse complement strand
AAGTGAGGACCAGCAAGACAATTCCTGCCTAGCACCTTCCTTGGAGGAGAGAGAGTGCAACGTTTCATTTTAGCATTTTGGCGCTCACGAGTGAGACAAAGTGCTTTGGCTGTTTGCAAGGCTAGGAAAGAGCAGAGCCCCAGTCTTGCTGTTTATCTGCAATGACTGCCGGGGCAAGTGAGGACCAGCAAGACAATTCCTGCCTAGCACCTTCCTTGGAGGAGAGAGAGTGCAACGTTTCATTTTGCTTTTTGGAGTGCGAGAGTGAGAAAAAGCAGAGTGCCTGTTTGCAAGGCTAGGAAAGAGCAGAGCCCCATTCTTGCTGTTTATCTGCAATGACTGCCAGGGCAAGTGAGGACCAGCCAGACAATTCCTGCCTAGCACCGTCCTTGGAGGAGAGAGAGTGCAACGTTTCATTTTAGCATTTTGGCGCTCACGAGGGAGACAAAGTGCTTTGGCTGTTTGCAAGGCTAGGAAAGAGCAGAGCCCCAGTCTTGCTGTTTATCTGCAATGACTGCCAGGGCAAGTGAGGACCAGCAAGGCAATTCCTGCCTAGCACCTTCCTTGGAGGAGAGAGAGTGCAACGTTTCATTTTGCTTTTTGGAGTGCGAGAGTGAGAAAAAGCAGAGTGCCTGTTTGCAAGGCTAGGAAAGAGCAGAGCCCCAGTCTTGCTGTTTATCTGCAATGACTGCCAGGGCAAGTGAGGACCAGCAAGACAATTCCTGCCTAGCACCTTCCTTGGAGGAGAGAGAGTGCAACGTTTCATTTTAGCATTTTGGCGCTCACGAGGGAGACAAAGTGCTTTGGCTGTTTGCAAGGCTAGGAAAGAGCAGAGCCCCAGTCTTGCTGTTTATCTGCAATGACTGCCAGGGCAAGTGAGGACCAGCAAGACAATTCCTGCCTAGCACCTTCCTTGGAGGAGAGAGAGTGCAACGTTTCATTTTGCTTTTTGGAGTGCGAGAGTGAGAAAAAGCAGAGTGCCTGTTTGCAAGGCTAGGAAAGAGCAGAGCCCCAGTCTTGCTGTTTATCTGCAATGACTGCCAGGGCAAGTGAGGACCAACATGACAATTCCTGCCTAGTACCTTCCTTGGAGGAGGGAGAGTGCAACGTTTCATTTTGATTTTTGGAGTGCGAGAGTGAGAAAAAGCAGAGTGCCTGTTTGCAAGGCTAGGAAAGAGCAGAGCCCCAGTCTTGCTGTTTATCTGCAATGACTGCCAGGGCAAGTGAGGACCAGCAAGACAATTCCTGCCTAGCACCTTCCTTGGAGGAGAGAGAGTGCAACGTTTCATTTTAGCATTTTGGCGCTCACGAGGGAGACAAACTGCTTTGGCTGTTTGCAAGGCTAGGAAAGAGCAGAGCCCCAGTCTTGCTGTTTATCTGCAATGACTGCCAGGGCAAGTGAGGACCAGCAAGACAATTCCTGCCTAGCACCTTCCTTGGAGGAGAGAGAGTGCAACGTTTCATTTTGATTTTTGGAGTGCGAGAGTGAGAAAAAGCAGAGTGCCTGTTTGCAAGGCTAGGAAAGAGCAGAGCCCCAGTCTTGCTGTTTATCTGCAATGACTGCCAGGGCAAGTGAGGACCAGCAAGACAATTCCTGCCTAGCACCTTCCTTGGAGGAGAGAGAGTGCAACGTTTCATTTAGAATTTGGCGCTCACGAGGGAGACAAAGTTCTTTGGCTGTTTGCAAGGCTAGGAAAGAGCAGAGCCCCAGTCTTGCTGTTTATCTGCAATGACTGCCGGGGCAAGTGAGGACCAGCAAGACAATTCCTGCCTAGCACCTTCCTTGGAGGAGAGAGAGTGCAACGTTTCATTTTGCTTTTTGGAGTGCGAGAGTGAGAAAAAGCAGAGTGCCTGTTTGCAAGGCTAGGAAAGAGCAGAGCCCCAGTCTTGCTGTTTATCTGCAATGACTGCCAGGGCAAGTGAGGACCAGCAAGACAATTCCTGCCTAGCACCTTCCTTGGAGGAGAGAGAGTGCAACGTTTCATTTTAGCATTTTGGCGCTCACGAGGGAGACAAAGTGCTTTGGCTGTTTGCAAGGCTAGGAAAGAGCAGAGCCCCAGTCTTGCTGTTTATCTGCAATGACTGCCAGGGCAAGTGAGGACCAGCAAGACAATTCCTGCCTAGCACCTTCCTTGGAGGAGAGAGAGTGCAACGTTTCATTTTAGCATTTTGGCGCTCACGAGGGAGACAAAGTGCTTTGGCTGTTTGCAAGGCTAGGAAAGAGCAGAGCCCCAGTCTTGCTGTTTATCTGCAATGACTGCCAGGGCAAGTGAGGACCAGCAAGACAATTCCTGCCTAGCACCTTCCTTGGAGGAGAGAGAGTGCAACGTTTCATTTTAGCATTTTGGCGCTCACGAGGGAGACAAACTGCTTTGGCTGTTTGCAAGGCTAGGAAAGAGCAGAGCCCCAGTCTTGCTGTTTATCTGCAATGACTGCCAGGGCAAGTGAGGACCAGCAAGACAATTCCTGCCTAGCACCTTCCTTGGAGGAGAGAGAGTGCAACGTTTCATTTTGCTTTTTGGAGTGCGAGAGTGAGAAAAAGCAGAGTGCCTGTTTGCAAGGCTAGGAAAGAGCAGAGCCCCAGTCTTGCTGTTTATCTGCAATGACTGCCAGGGCAAGTGAGGACCAGCAAGACAATTCCTGCCTAGCACCTTCCTTGGAGGAGAGAGAGTGCAACGTTTCATTTTGATTTTTGGAGTGCGAGAGTGAGAAAAAGCAGAGTGCCTGTTTGCAAGGCTAGGAAAGAGCAGAGCCCCAGTCTTGCTGTTTATCTGCAATGACTGCCAGGGCAAGTGAGGACCAGCAAGACAATTCCTGCCTAGCACCTTCCTTGGAGGAGAGAGAGTGCAACGTTTCATTTTAGAATTTGGCGCTCACGAGGGAGACAAAGTTCTTTGGCTGTTTGCAAGGCTAGGAAAGAGCAGAGCCCCAGTCTTGCTGTTTATCTGCAATGACTGCCGGGGCAAGTGAGGACCAGCAAGACAATTCCTGCCTAGCACCTTCCTTGGAGGAGAGAGAGTGCAACGTTTCATTTTGCTTTTTGGAGTGCGAGAGTGAGAAAAAGCAGAGTGCCTGTTTGCAAGGCTAGGAAAGAGCAGAGCCCCAGTCTTGCTGTTTATCTGCAATGACTGCCAGGGCAAGTGAGGACCAGGAAGACAATTCCTGCCTAGCACCTTCCTTGGAGGAGAGAGAGTGCAACGTTTCATTTTAGCATTTTGGCGCTCACGAGGGAGACAAAGTGCTTTGGCTGTTTGCAAGGCTAGGAAAGAGCAGAGCCCCAGTCTTGCTGTTTATCTGCAATGACTGCCAGGGCAAGTGAGGACCAGCAAGACAATTCCTGCCTAGCACCTTCCTTGGAGGAGAGAGAGTGCAACGTTTCATTTTAGCATTTTGGCGCTCACGAGGGAGACAAAGTGCTTTGGCTGTTTGCAAGGCTAGGAAAGAGCAGAGCCCCAGTCTTGCTGTTTATCTGCAATGACTGCCAGGGCAAGTGAGGACCAGCAAGACAATTCCTGCCTAGCACCTTCCTTGGAGGAGAGAGAGTGCAACGTTTCATTTTGCTTTTTGGAGTGCGAGAGTGAGAAAAAGCAGAGTGCCTGTTTGCAAGGCTAGGAAAGAGCAGAGCCCCAGTCTTGCTGTTTATCTGCAATGACTGCCAGGGCAAGTGAGGACCAGCAAGACAATTCCTGCCTAGCACCTTCCTTGGAGGAGAGAGAGTGCAACGTTTCATTTTAGCATTTTGGCGCTCACGAGGGAGACAAACTGCTTTGGCTGTTTGCAAGGCTAGGAAAGAGCAGAGCCCCAGTCTTGCTGTTTATCTGCAATGACTGCCAGGGCAAGTGAGGACCAGCAAGACAATTCCTGCCTAGCACCTTCCTTGGAGGAGAGAGAGTGCAACGTTTCATTTTAGCATTTTGGCGCTCACGAGGGAGACAAACTGCTTTGGCTGTTTGCAAGGCTAGGAAAGAGCAGAGCCCCAGTCTTGCTGTTTATCTGCAATGACTGCCAGGGCAAGTGAGGACCAGCAAGACAATTCCTGCCTAGCACCTTCCTTGGAGGAGAGAGAGTGCAACGTTTCATTTTGCTTTTTGGAGTGCGAGAGTGAGAAAAAGCAGAGTGCCTGTTTGCAAGGCTAGGAAAGAGCAGAGCCCCAGTCTTGCTGTTTATCTGCAATGACTGCCAGGGCAAGTGAGGACCAGCAAGACAATTCCTGCCTAGCACCTTCCTTGGAGGAGAGAGAGTGCAACGTTTCATTTTAGCATTTTGGCGCTCACGAGGGAGACAAAGTGCTTTGGCTGTTTGCAAGGCTAGGAAAGAGCAGAGCCCCAGTCTTGCTGTTTATCTGCAATGACTGCCAGGGCAAGTGAGGACCAGCAAGACAATTCCTGCCTAGCACCTTCCTGGGAGGAGAGAGAGTGCAACGTTTCATTTTAGCATTTTGGCGCTCACGAGGGAGACAAACTGCTTTGGCTGTTTGCAAGGCTAGGAAAGAGCAGAGCCCCAGTCTTGCTGTTTATCTGCAATGACTGCCAGGGCAAGTGAGGACCAGCAAGACAATTCCTGCCTAGCACCTTCCTTGGAGGAGAGAGAGTGCAACATTTCATTTTGCTTTTTGGAGTGCGAGAGTGAGAAAAAGCAGAGTGCCTGTTTGCAAGGCTAGGAAAGAGCAGAGCCCCAGTCTTGCTGTTTATCTGCAATGACTGCCAGGGCAAGTGAGGACCAGCAAGACAATTCCTGCCTAGTGCCTTCCTTGGAGGAGGGAGAGTGCAACGTTTCATTTTGATTTTTGGAGTGCGAGAGTGAGAAAAAGCAGAGTGCCTGTTTGCAAGGCTAGGAAAGAGCAGAGCCCCAGTCTTGCTGTTTATCTGCAATGACTGCCAGGGCAAGTGAGGACCAGCAAGACAATTCCTGCCTAGCACCTTCCTTGGAGGAGAGAGAGTGCAACGTTTCATTTTAGCATTTTGGCGCTCACGAGGGAGACAAACTGCTTTGGCTGTTTGCAAGGCTAGGAAAGAGCAGAGCCCCAGTCTTGCTGTTTATCTGCAATGACTGCCAGGGCAAGTGAGGACCAGCAAGACAATTCCTGCCTAGCACCTTCCTTGGAGGAGAGAGAGTGCAACGTTTCATTTTAGCATTTTGGCGCTCACGAGGGAGACAAACTGCTTTGGCTGTTTGCAAGGCTAGGAAAGAGCAGAGCCCCAGTCTTGCTCTTTATCTGCAATGACTGCCAGGGCAAGTGAGGACCAGCAAGACAATTCCTGCCTAGCACCTTCCTTGGAGGAGAGAGAGTGCAACGTTTCATTTTGCTTTTTGGAGTGCGAGAGTGAGAAAAAGCAGAGTGCCTGTTTCAAGGCTAGGAAAGAGCAGAGCCCGAGTCTTGCTGTTTATCTGCAATGACTGCCAGGGCAAGTGAGGACCAGCAAGACAATTCCTGCCTAGCACCTTCCTTGGAGGAGAGAGAGTGCAACGTTTCATTTTGCTTTTTGGAGTGCGAGAGTGAGAAAAAGCAGAGTGCCTGTTTCCAAGGCTAGGAAAGAGCAGAGCCCCAGTCTTGCTGTTTATCTGCAATGACTGCCAGGGCAAGTGAGGACCAGCAAGACAATTCCTGCCTAGTACCTTCCTTGGAGGAGGGAGAGTGCAACGTTTCATTTTGATTTTTGGAGTGCGAGAGTGAGAAAAAGCAGAGTGCCTGTTTGCAAGGCTAGGAAAGAGCAGAGCCCCAGTCTTGCTGTTTATCTGCAATGACTGCCATGGCAAGTGAGGACCAGCAAGACAATTCCTGCCTAGCACCTTCCTTGGAGGAGAGAGAGTGCAACGTTTCATTTTAGCATTTTGGCGCTCACGAGGGAGACAAACTGCTTTGGCTGTTTGCAAGGCTAGGAAAGAGCAGAGCCCCAGTCTTGCTGTTTATCTGCAATGACTGCCAGGGCAAGTGAGGACCAGCAAGACAATTCCTGCCTAGCACCTTCCTTGGAGGAGAGAGAGTGCAACGTTTCATTTTAGCATTTTGGCGCTCACGAGGGAGACAAACTGCTTTGGCTGTTTGCAAGGCTAGGAAAGAGCAGAGCCCCAGTCGTGCTGTTTATCTGCAATGACTGCCAGGGCAAGTGAGGACCAGCAAGACAATTCCTGCCTAGCACCTTCCTTGGAGGAGAGAGAGTGCAACGTTTCATTTTGCTTTTTGGAGTGCGAGAGTGAGAAAAAGAAGAGTGCCTGTCTGCAAGGCTAGGAAAGAGCAGAGCCCCAGTCTTGCTGTTTATCTGCAATGACTGCCAGGGCAAGTGAGGACCAGCAAGACAATTCCTGCCTAGCACCTTACTTGGAGGAGGGAGAGTGCAACGTTTCATTTTGATTTTTGGAGTGCGAGAGTGAGAAAAAGCAGAGTGCCTGTTTGCAAGGCTAGGAAAGAGCAGAGCCCCAGTCTTGCTGTTTATCTGCAATGACTGCCAGGGCAAGTGAGGACCAGCAAGACAATTCCTGCCTAGCACCTTCCTTGGAGGAGAGAGAGTGCAACGTTTCATTTTAGCATTTTGGCGCTCACGAGGGAGACAAAGTGCTTTGGCTGTTTGCAAGGCTAGGAAAGAGCAGAGCCCCAGTCTTGCTGTTTATCTGCAATGACTGCCAGGGCAAGTGAGGACCAGCAAGACAATTCCTGCCTAGCACCTTCCTTGGAGGAGAGAGAGTGCAACGTTTCATTTTGCTTTTTGGAGTGCGAGAGTGAGAAAAAGCAGAGTGCCTGTTTGCAAGGCTAGGAAAGAGCAGAGCCCCAGTCTTGCTGTTTATCTGCAATGACTGCCAGGGCAAGTGAGGACCAGCAAGACAATTCCTGCCTAGCACCTTCCTTGGAGGAGAGAGAGTGCAACGTTTCATTTTAGCATTTTGGCGCTCACGAGGGAGACAAAGTGCTTTGGCTGTTTGCAAGGCTAGGAAAGAGCAGAGCCCCAGTCTTGCTGTTTATCTGCAATGACTGCCAGGGCAAGTGAGGACCAGCAAGACAATTCCTGCCTAGCACCTTCCTTGGAGGAGAGAGAGTGCAACGTTTCATTTTAGCATTTTGGCGCTCACGAGGGAGACAAAGTGCTTTGGCTGTTTGCAAGGCTAGGAAAGAGCAGAGCCCAAGTCTTGCTGTTTATCTGCAATGACTGCCAGGGCAAGTGAGGACCAGCAAGACAATTCCTGCCTAGCACCTTCCTTGGAGGAGAGAGAGTGCAACGTTTCATTTTAGCATTTTGGCGCTCACGAGGGAGACAAACTGCTTTGGCTGTTTGCAAGGCTAGGAAAGAGCAGAGCCCCAGTCTTGCTGTTTATCTGCAATGACTGCCAGGGCAAGTGAGGACCAGCAAGACAATTCCTGCCTAGCACCTTCCTTGGAGGAGAGAGAGTGCAACGTTTCATTTTAGCATTTTGGCGCTCACGAGGGAGACAAACTGCTTTGGCTGTTTGCAAGGCTAGGAAAGAGCAGAGCCCCAGTCTTGCTGTTTATCTGCAATGACTGCCAGGGCAAGTGAGGACCAGCAAGACAATTCCTGCCTAGCACCTTCCTTGGAGGAGAGAGAGTGCAACGTTTCATTTTGCTTTTTGGAGTGCGAGAGTGAGAAAAAGCAGAGTGCCTGTTTGCAAGGCTAGGAAAGAGCAGAGCCCCAGTCTTGCTGTTTATCTGCAATGACTGCCAGGGCAAGTGAGGACCAGCAAGACAATTCCTGCCTAGCACCTTCCTTGGAGGAGAGAGAGTGCAACGTTTCATTTTAGCATTTTGGCGCTCACGAGGGAGACAAAGTGCTTTGGCTGTTTGCAAGGCTAGGAAAGAGCAGAGCCCCAGTCTTGCTGTTTATCTGCAATGACTGCCAGGGCAAGTGAGGACCAGCAAGAGAATTCCTGCCTAGCACCTTCCTTGGAGGAGAGAGAGTGCAACGTTTCATTTTAGCATTTTGGCGCTCACGAGGGAGACAAAGTGCTTTGGCTGTTTGCAAGGCTAGGAAAGAGCAGAGCCCCAGTCTTGCTGTTTATCTGCAATGACTGCCAGGGCAAGTGAGGACCAGCAAGACAATTCCTGCCTAGCACCTTCCTTGGAGGAGAGAGAGTGCAACGTTTCATTTTAGCATTTTGGCGCTCACGAGGGAGACAAACTGCTTTGGCTGTTTGCAAGGCTAGGAAAGAGCAGAGCCCCAGTCTTGCTGTTTATCTGCAATGACTGCCAGGGCAAGTGAGGACCAGCAAGACAATTCCTGCCTAGCACCTCCCTTGGAGGAGGGAGAGTGCAACGTTTCATTTTGATTTTTGGAGTGCGAGAGTGAGAAAAAGCAGAGTGCCTGTTTGCAAGGCTAGGAAAGAGCAGAGCCCCAGTCTTGCTGTTTATCTGCAATGACTGCCAGGGCAAGTGAGGACCAGCAAGACAATTCCTGCCTAGCACCTTCCTTGGAGGAGAGAGAGTGCAACGTTTCATTTTAGCATTTTGGCGCTCACGAGGGAGACAAAGTGCTTTGGCTGTTTGCAAGGCTAGGAAAGAGCAGAGCCCCAGTCTTGCTGTGTATCTGCAATGACTGCCAGGGCAAGTGAGGACCAGCAAGACAATTCCTGCCTAGCACCTTCCTTGGAGGAGAGAGAGTGCAACGTTTCATTTTAGCATTTTGGCGCTGACGAGGGAGACAAACTGCTTTGGCTGTTTGCAAGGCTAGGAAAGAGCAGAGCCCCAGTCTTGCTGTTTATCTGCAATGACTGCCAGGGCAAGTGAGGACCAGCAAGACAATTCCTGCCTAGCACCTTCCTTGGAGGAGAGAGAGTGCAACGTTTCATTTTAGCATTTTGGCGCTCACGAGGGAGACAAAGTGCTTTGGCTGTTTGCAAGGCTAGGAAAGAGCAGAGCCCCAGTCTTGCTGTTTATCTGCAATGACTGCCAGGGCATGTGAGGACCAGCAAGACAATTCCTGCCTAGCACCTTCCTTGGAGGAGAGAGAGTGCAACGTTTCATTTTGCTTTTTGGAGTGCGAGAGTGAGAAAAAGCAGAGTGCCTGTTTGCAAGGCTAGGAAAGAGCAGAGCCCCAGTCTTGCTGTTTATCTGCAATGACTGCCAGGGCAAGTGAGGACCAGCAAGACAATTCCTGCCTAGCACCTTCCTTGGAGGAGAGAGAGTGCAACGTTTCATTTTAGCATTTTGGCGCTCACGAGGGAGAAAAAGTGCTTTGGCTGTTTGCAAGGCTAGGAAAGAGCAGAGCCCCAGTCTTGCTGTTTATCTGCAATGACTGCCAGGGCAAGTGAGGACCAGCAAGACAATTCCTGCCTAGCACCTTCCTTGGAGGAGTGAGAGTGCAACGTTTCATTTTAGCATTTTGGCGCTCACGAGGGAGACAAACTGCTTTGGCTGTTTGCAAGGCTAGGAAAGAGCAGAGCCCCAGTCGTGCTGTTTATCTGCAATGACTGCCAGGGCAAGTGAGGACCAGCAAGACAATTCCTGCCTAGCACCTTCCTTGGAGGAGAGAGAGTGCAACGTTTCATTTTAGCATTTTGGCGCTCACGAGGGAGACAAACTGCTTTGGCTGTTTGCAAGGCTAGGAAAGAGCAGAGCCCCAGTCTTGCTGTTTATCTGCAATGACTGCCAGGGCAAGTGAGGACCAGCAAGACAATTCCTGCCTAGCACCTTCCTTGGAGGAGAGAGAGTGCAACGTTTCATTTTAGCATTTTGGCGCTGACGAGGGAGACAAACTGCTTTGGCTGTTTGCAAGGCTAGGAAAGAGCAGAGCCCCAGTCTTGCTGTTTATCTGCAATGACTGCCAGGGCAAGTGAGGACCAGCAAGACAATTCCTGCCTAGCACCTTCCTTGGAGGAGAGAGAGTGCAACGTTTCATTTTAGCATTTTGGCGCTCACGAGGGAGACAAACTGCTTTGGCTGTTTGCAAGGCTAGGAAAGAGCAGAGCCCCAGTCTTGCTGTTTATCTGCAATGACTGCCAGGGCAAGTGAGGACCAGCAAGACAATTCCTGCCTAGCACCTTCCTTGGAGGAGAGAGAGTGCAACGTTTCATTTTGCTTTTTGGAGTGCGAGAGTGAGAAAAAGCAGAGTGCCTGTTTGCAAGGCTAGGAAAGAGCAGAGCCCCAGTCTTGCTGTTTATCTGCAATGACTGCCAGGGCAAGTGAGGACCAGCAAGACAATTCCTGCCTAGCACCTTCCTTGGAGGAGAGAGAGTGCAACGTTTCATTTTAGCATTTTGGCGCTCACGAGGGAGACAAACTGCTTTGGCTGTTTGCAAGGCTAGGAAAGAGCAGAGCCCCAGTCTTGCTGTTTATCTGCAATGACTGCCAGGGCAAGTGAGGACCAGCAAGACAATTCCTGCCTAGCACCTTCCTTGGAGGAGAGAGAGTGCAACGTTTCATTTTGCTTTTTGGAGTGCGAGAGTGAGAAAAAGCAGAGTGCCTGTTTGCAAGGCTAGGAAAGAGCAGAGCCCCAGTCTTGCTGTTTATCTGCAATGACTGCCAGGGCGTGAGGACCAGCAAGACAATTCCTGCCTAGCACCTTCCTTGGAGGAGAGAGAGTGCAACGTTTCATTTTAGCATTTTGGCGCTCACGAGGGAGACAAAGTGCTTTGGCTGTTTGCAAGGCTAGGAAAGAGCAGAGCCCCAGTCTTGCTGTTTATCTGCAATGACTGCCAGGGCAAGTGAGGACCAGCAAGACAATTCCTGCCTAGCACCTTCCTTGGAGGAGAGAGAGTGCAACGTTTCATTTTAGCATTTTGGCGCTCACGAGGGAGACAAAGTGCTTTGGCTGTTTGCAAGGCTAGGAAAGAGCAGAGCCCCAGTCTTGCTGTTTATCTGCAATGACTGCCAGGGCAAGTGAGGACCAGCAAGACAATTCCTGCCTAGCACCTTCCTTGGAGGAGAGAGAGTGCAACGTTTCATTTTGCTTTTTGGAGTGCGAGAGTGAGAAAAAGCAGAGTGCCTGTTTGCAAGGCTAGGAAAGAGCAGAGCCCCAGTCTTGCTGTTTATCTGCAATGACTGCCAGGGCAAGTGAGGACCAGCAAGACAATTCCTGCCTAGGACCTTCCTTGGAGGAGAGAGAGTGCAACGTTTCATTTTAGCAGTTTGGCGCTCACGAGGGAGACAAACTGCTTTGGCTGTTTGCAAGGCTAGGAAAGAGCAGAGCCCCAGTCTTGCTGTTTATCTGCAATGACTGCCAGGGCAAGTGAGGACCAGCAAGACAATTCCTGCCTAGCACCTTCCTTGGAGGAGAGAGAGTGCAACGTTTCATTTTAGCATTTTGGCGCTAACGAGGGAGACAAAGTGCTTTGGCTGTTTGCAAGGCTAGGAAAGAGCAGAGCCCCAGTCTTGCTGTTTATCTGCAATGACTGCCGGGGCAAGTGAGGACCAGCAAGACAATTCCTGCCTAGCACCTTCCTTGGAGGAGAGAGAGTGCAACGTTTCATTTTGCTTTTTGGAGTGCGAGAGTGAGAAAAAGCAGAGTGCCTGTTTGCAAGGCTAGGAAAGAGCAGAGCCCCATTCTTGCTGTTTATCTGCAATGACTGCCAGGGCAAGTGAGGACCAGCCAGACAATTCCTGCCTAGCACCTTCCTTGGAGGAGAGAGAGTGCAACGTTTCATTTTAGCATTTTGGCGCTCACGAGGGAGACAAAGTGCTTTGGCTGTTTGCAAGGCTAGGAAAGAGCAGAGCCCCAGTCTTGCTGTTTATCTGCAATGACTGCCAGGGCAAGTGAGGACCAGCAAGGCAATTCCTGCCTAGCACCTTCCTTGGAGGAGAGAGAGTGCAACGTTTCATTTTGCTTTTTGGAGTGCGAGAGTGAGAAAAAGCAGAGTGCCTGTTTGCAAGGCTAGGAAAGAGCAGAGCCCCAGTCTTGCTGTTTATCTGCAATGACTGCCAGGGCAAGTGAGGACCAGCAAGACAATTCCTGCCTAGCACCTTCCTTGGAGGAGAGAGAGTGCAACGTTTCATTTTAGCATTTTGGCGCTCACGAGGGAGACAAAGTGCTTTGGCTGTTTGCAAGGCTAGGAAAGAGCAGAGCCCCAGTCTTGCTGTTTATCTGCAATGACTGCCGGGGCAAGTGAGGACCAGCAAGACAATTCCTGCCTAGCACCTTCCTTGGAGGAGAGAGAGTGCAACGTTTCATTTTGCTTTTTGGAGTGCGAGAGTGAGAAAAAGCAGAGTGCCTGTTTGCAAGGCTAGGAAAGAGCAGAGCCCCAGTCTTGCTGTTTATCTGCAATGACTGCCAGGGCAAGTGAGGACCAGCAAGACAATTCCTGCCTAGCACCTTCCTTGGAGGAGAGAGAGTGCAACGTTTCATTTTAGCATTTTGGCGCTCACGAGGGAGACAAACTGCTTTGGCTGTTTGCAAGGCTAGGAAAGAGCAGAGCCCCAGTCTTGCTGTTTATCTGCAATGACTGCCAGGGCAAGTGAGGACCAGCAAGACAATTCCTGCCTAGCACCTTCCTTGGAGGAGAGAGAGTGCAACGTTTCATTTTAGCATTTTGGCGCTCACGAGGGAGACAAACTGCTTTGGCTGTTTGCAAGGCTAGGAAAGAGCAGAGCCCCAGTCTTGCTGTTTATCTGCAATGACTGCCAGGGCAAGTGAGGACCAGCAAGACAATTCCTGCCTAGCACCTTCCTTGGAGGAGAGAGAGTGCAACGTTTCATTTTAGCATTTTGGCGCTCACGAGGGAGACAAACTGCTTTGGCTGTTTGCAAGGCTAGGAAAGAGCAGAGCCCCAGTCTTGCTGTTTATCTGCAATGACTGCCAGGGCAAGTGAGGACCAGCAAGACAATTCCTGCCTAGCACCTTCCTTGGAGGAGAGAGAGTGCAACGTTTCATTTTGCTTTTTGGAGTGCGAGAGTGAGAAAAAGCAGAGTGCCTGTTTGCAAGGCTAGGAAAGAGCAGAGCCCCAGTCTTGCTGTTTATCTGCAATGACTGCCAGGGCAAGTGAGGACCAGCAAGACAATTCCTGCCTAGCACCTTCCTTGGAGGAGAGAGAGTGCAACGTTTCATTTTAGCATTTTGGCGCTCACGAGGGAGACAAAGTGCTTTGGCTGTTTGCAAGGCTAGGAAAGAGCAGAGCCCCAGTCTTGCTGTTTATCTGCAATGACTGCCAGGGCAAGTGAGGACCAGCAAGACAATTCCTGCCTAGCACCTTCCCTGGAGGAGAGAGAGTGCAACGTTTCATTTTAGCATTTTGGCGCTCACGAGGGAGACAAAGTGCTTTGGCTGTTTGCAAGGCTAGGAAAGAGCAGAGCCCCAGTCTTGCTGTTTATCTGCAATGACTGCCAGGGCAAGTGAGGACCAGCAAGACAATTCCTGCCTAGCACCTTCCTTGGAGGAGAGAGAGTGCAACGTTTCATTTTAGCATTTTGGCGCTCACGAGGGAGACAAACTGCTTTGGCTGTTTGCAAGGCTAGGAAAGAGCAGAGCCCCAGTCTTGCTGTTTATCTGCAATGACTGCCAGGGCAAGTGAGGACCAGCAAGACAATTCCTGCCTAGCACCTCCCTTGGAGGAGGGAGAGTGCAACGTTTCATTTTGATTTTTGGAGTGCGAGAGTGAGAAAAAGCAGAGTGCCTGTTTGCAAGGCTAGGAAAGAGCAGAGCCCCAGTCTTGCTGTTTATCTGCAATGACTGCCAGGGCAAGTGAGGACCAGCAAGACAATTCCTGCCTAGCACCTTCCTTGGAGGAGAGAGAGTGCAACGTTTCATTTTAGCATTTTGGCGCTCACGAGGGAGACAAAGTGCTTTGGCTGTTTGCAAGGCTAGGAAAGAGCAGAGCCCCAGTCTTGCTGTGTATCTGCAATGACTGCCAGGGCAAGTGAGGACCAGCAAGACAATTCCTGCCTAGCACCTTCCTTGGAGGAGAGAGAGTGCAACGTTTCATTTTAGCATTTTGGCGCTGACGAGGGAGACAAACTGCTTTGGCTGTTTGCAAGGCTAGGAAAGAGCAGAGCCCCAGTCTTGCTGTTTATCTGCAATGACTGCCAGGGCAAGTGAGGACCAGCAAGACAATTCCTGCCTAGCACCTTCCTTGGAGGAGAGAGAGTGCAACGTTTCATTTTAGCATTTTGGCGCTCACGAGGGAGACAAACTGCTTTGGCTGTTTGCAAGGCTAGGAAAGAGCAGAGCCCCAGTCTTGCTGTTTATCTGCAATGACTGCCAGGGCAAGTGAGGACCAGCAAGACAATTCCTGCCTAGCACCTTCCTTGGAGGAGAGAGAGTGCAACGTTTCATTTTAGCATTTTGGCGCTCACGAGGGAGACAAACTGCTTTGGCTGTTTGCAAGGCTAGGAAAGAGCAGAGCCCCAGTCTTGCTGTTTATCTGCAATGACTGCCAGGGCAAGTGAGGACCAGCAAGACAATTCCTGCCTAGCACCTTCCTTGGAGGAGAGAGAGTGCAACGTTTCATTTTAGCATTTTGGCGCTCACGAGGGAGACAAACTGCTTTGGCTGTTTGCAAGGCTAGGAAAGAGCAGAGCCCCAGTCTTGCTGTTTATCTGCAATGACTGCCAGGGCAAGTGAGGACCAGCAAGACAATTCCTGCCTAGCACCTTCCTTGGAGGAGAGAGAGTGCAACGTTTCATTTTGCTTTTTGGAGTGCGAGAGTGAGAAAAAGCAGAGTGCCTGTTTGCAAGGCTAGGAAAGAGCAGAGCCCCAGTCTTGCTGTTTATCTGCAATGACTGCCAGGGCAAGTGAGGACCAGCAAGACAATTCCTGCCTAGCACCTTCCTTGGAGGAGAGAGAGTGCAACGTTTCATTTTAGCATTTTGGCGCTCACGAGGGAGACAAAGTGCTTTGGCTGTTTGCAAGGCTAGGAAAGAGCAGAGCCCCAGTCTTGCTGTTTATCTGCAATGACTGCCAGGGCAAGTGAGGACCAGCAAGACAATTCCTGCCTAGCACCTTCCCTGGAGGAGAGAGAGTGCAACGTTTCATTTTAGCATTTTGGCGCTCACGAGGGAGACAAAGTGCTTTGGCTGTTTGCAAGGCTAGGAAAGAGCAGAGCCCCAGTCTTGCTGTTTATCTGCAATGACTGCCAGGGCAAGTGAGGACCAGCAAGACAATTCCTGCCTAGCACCTTCCTTGGAGGAGAGAGAGTGCAACGTTTCATTTTAGCATTTTGGCGCTCACGAGGGAGACAAACTGCTTTGGCTGTTTGCAAGGCTAGGAAAGAGCAGAGCCCCAGTCTTGCTGTTTATCTGCAATGACTGCCAGGGCAAGTGAGGACCAGCAAGACAATTCCTGCCTAGCACCTCCCTTGGAGGAGGGAGAGTGCAACGTTTCATTTTGATTTTTGGAGTGCGAGAGTGAGAAAAAGCAGAGTGCCTGTTTGCAAGGCTAGGAAAGAGCAGAGCCCCAGTCTTGCTGTTTATCTGCAATGACTGCCAGGGCAAGTGAGGACCAGCAAGACAATTCCTGCCTAGCACCTTCCTTGGAGGAGAGAGAGTGCAACGTTTCATTTTAGCATTTTGGCGCTCACGAGGGAGACAAAGTGCTTTGGCTGTTTGCAAGGCTAGGAAAGAGCAGAGCCCCAGTCTTGCTGTGTATCTGCAATGACTGCCAGGGCAAGTGAGGACCAGCAAGACAATTCCTGCCTAGCACCTTCCTTGGAGGAGAGAGAGTGCAACGTTTCATTTTAGCATTTTGGCGCTGACGAGGGAGACAAACTGCTTTGGCTGTTTGCAAGGCTAGGAAAGAGCAGAGCCCCAGTCTTGCTGTTTATCTGCAATGACTGCCAGGGCAAGTGAGGACCAGCAAGACAATTCCTGCCTAGCACCTTCCTTGGAGGAGAGAGAGTGCAACGTTTCATTTTAGCATTTTGGCGCTCACGAGGGAGACAAAGTGCTTTGGCTGTTTGCAAGGCTAGGAAAGAGCAGAGCCCCAGTCTTGCTGTTTATCTGCAATGACTGCCAGGGCATGTGAGGACCAGCAAGACAATTCCTGCCTAGCACCTTCCTTGGAGGAGAGAGAGTGCAACGTTTCATTTTGCTTTTTGGAGTGCGAGAGTGAGAAAAAGCAGAGTGCCTGTTTGCAAGGCTAGGAAAGAGCAGAGCCCCAGTCTTGCTGTTTATCTGCAATGACTGCCAGGGCAAGTGAGGACCAGCAAGACAATTCCTGCCTAGCACCTTCCTTGGAGGAGAGAGAGTGCAACGTTTCATTTTAGCATTTTGGCGCTCACGAGGGAGAAAAAGTGCTTTGGCTGTTTGCAAGGCTAGGAAAGAGCAGAGCCCCAGTCTTGCTGTTTATCTGCAATGACTGCCAGGGCAAGTGAGGACCAGCAAGACAATTCCTGCCTAGCACCTTCCTTGGAGGAGAGAGAGTGCAACGTTTCATTTTAGCATTTTGGCGCTCACGAGGGAGACAAACTGCTTTGGCTGTTTGCAAGGCTAGGAAAGAGCAGAGCCCCAGTCGTGCTGTTTATCTGCAATGACTGCCAGGGCAAGTGAGGACCAGCAAGACAATTCCTGCCTAGCACCTTCCTTGGAGGAGAGAGAGTGCAACGTTTCATTTTGCTTTTTGGAGTGCGAGAGTGAGAAAAAGAAGAGTGCCTGTCTGCAAGGCTAGGAAAGAGCAGAGCCCCAGTCTTGCTGTTTATCTGCAATGACTGCCAGGGCAAGTGAGGACCAGCAAGACAATTCCTGCCTAGTACCTTCCTTGGAGGAGGGAGAGTGCAACGTTTCATTTTGATTTTTGGAGTGCGAGAGTGAGAAAAAGCAGAGTGCCTGTTTGCAAGGCTAGGAAAGAGCAGAGCCCCAGTCTTGCTGTTTATCTGCAATGACTGCCAGGGCAAGTGAGGACCAGCAAGACAATTCCTGCCTAGCACCTTCCTTGGAGGAGAGAGAGTGCAACGTTTCATTTTAGCATTTTGGCGCTCACGAGGGAGACAAACTGCTTTGGCTGTTTGCAAGGCTAGGAAAGAGCAGAGCCCCAGTCTTGCTGTTTATCTGCAATGACTGCCAGGGCAAGTGAGGACCAGCAAGACAATTCCTGCCTAGCACCTTCCTTGGAGGAGAGAGAGTGCAACGTTTCATTTTGCTTTTTGGAGTGCGAGAGTGAGAAAAAGCAGAGTGCCTGTTTGCAAGGCTAGGAAAGAGCAGAGCCCCAGTCTTGCTGTTTATCTGCAATGACTGCCAGGGCAAGTGAGGACCAGCAAGACAATTCCTGCCTAGCACCTTCCTTGGAGGAGAGAGAGTGCAACGTTTCATTTTAGCATTTTGGCGCTGACGAGGGAGACAAACTGCTTTGGCTGTTTCCAAGGCTAGGAAAGAGCAGAGCCCCAGTCTTGCTGTTTATCTGCAATGACTGCCAGGGCAAGTGAGGACCAGCAAGACAATTCCTGCCTAGCACCTTCCTTTGGAGGAGAGAGAGTGCAACATTTCATTTTAGCATTTTGGCGCTCACGAGGGAGACAAAGTGCTTTGGCTGTTTGCAAGGCTAGGAAAGAGCAGAGCCCCAGTCTTGCTGTTTATCTGCAATGACTGCCAGGGCAAGTGAGGACCAGCAAGACAATTCCTGCCTAGCACCTTCCTTGGAGGAGAGAGAGTGCAACGTTTCATTTTGCTTTTTGGAGTGCGAGAGTGAGAAAAAGCAGAGTGCCTGTTTGCAAGGCTAGGAAAGAGCAGAGCCCCAGTCTTGCTGTTTATCTGCAATGACTGCCAGGGCAAGTGAGGACCAGCAAGACAATTCCTGCCTAGCACCTTCCTTGGAGGAGAGAGAGTGCAACGTTTCATTTTAGCATTTTGGCGCTCACGAGGGAGACAAAGTGCTTTGGCTGTTTGCAAGGCTAGGAAAGAGCAGAGCCCCAGTCTTGCTGTTTATCTGCAATGACTGCCAGGGCAAGTGAGGACCAGCAAGACAATTCCTGCCTAGCACCTTCCTTGGAGGAGAGAGAGTGCAACGTTTCATTTTAGCATTTTGGCGCTCACGAGGGAGACAAAGTGCTTTGGCTGTTTGCAAGGCTAGGAAAGAGCAGAGCCCCAGTCTTGCTGTTTATCTGCAATGACTGCCAGGGCAAGTGAGGACCAGCAAGACAATTCCTGCCTAGCACCTTCCTTGGAGGAGAGAGAGTGCAACGTTTCATTTTGCTTTTTGGAGTGCGAGAGTGAGAAAAAGCAGAGTGCCTGTTTGCAAGGCTAGGAAAGAGCAGAGCCCCAGTCTTGCTGTTTATCTGCAATGACTGCCAGGGCAAGTGAGGACCAGCAAGACAATTCCTGCCTAGCACCTTCCTTGGAGGAGAGAGAGTGCAACGTTTCATTTTAGCAGTTTGGCGCTCACGAGGGAGACAAACTGCTTTGGCTGTTTGCAAGGCTAGGAAAGAGCAGAGCCCCAGTCTTGCTGTTTATCTGCAATGACTGCCAGGGCAAGTGAGGACCAGCAAGACAATTCCTGCCTAGCACCTTCCTTGGAGGAGAGAGAGTGCAACGTTTCATTTTAGCATTTTGGCGCTCACGAGGTAGACAAAGTGCTTTGGCTGTTTGCAAGGCTAGGAAAGAGCAGAGCCCCAGTCTTGCTGTTTATCTGCAATGACTGCCGGGGCAAGTGAGGACCAGCAAGACAATTCCTGCCTAGCACCTTCCTTGGAGGAGAGAGAGTGCAACGTTTCATTTTGCTTTTTGGAGTGCGAGAGTGAGAAAAAGCAGAGTGCCTGTTTGCAAGGCTAGGAAAGAGCAGAGCCCCAGTCTTGCTGTTTATCTGCAATGACTGCCAGGGCAAGTGAGGACCAGCCAGACAATTCCTGCCTAGCACCTTCCTTGGAGGAGAGAGAGTGCAACGTTTCATTTTAGCATTTTGGCGCTCACTAGGGAGACAAAGTGCTTTGGCTGTTTGCAAGGCTAGGAAAGAGCAGAGCCCCAGTCTTGCTGTTTATCTGCAATGACTGCCAGGGCAAGTGAGGACCAGCAAGGCAATTCCTGCCTAGCACCTTCCTTGGAGGAGAGAGAGTGCAACGTTTCATTTTGCTTTTTGGAGTGCGAGAGTGAGAAAAAGCAGAGTGCCTGTTTGCAAGGCTAGGAAAGAGCAGAGCCCCAGTCTTGCTGTTTATCTGCAATGACTGCCAGGGCAAGTGAGGACCAGCAAGACAATTCCTGCCTAGCACCTTCCTTGGAGGAGAGAGAGTGCAACGTTTCATTTTAGCATTTTGGCGCTCACGAGGGAGACAAAGTGCTTTGGCTGTTTGCAAGGCTAGGAAAGAGCAGAGCCCCAGTCTTGCTGTTTATCTGCAATGACTGCCGGGGCAAGTGAGGACCAGCAAGACAATTCCTGCCTAGCACCTTCCTTGGAGGAGAGAGAGTGCAACGTTTCATTTTGCTTTTTGGAGTGCGAGAGTGAGAAAAAGCAGAGTGCCTGTTTGCAAGGCTAGGAAAGAGCAGAGCCCCAGTCTTGCTGTTTATCTGCAATGACTGCCAGGGCAAGTGAGGACCAGCAAGACAATTCCTGCCTAGCACCTTCCTTGGAGGAGAGAGAGTGCAACGTTTCATTTTAGCATTTTGGCGCTCACGAGGGAGACAAACTGCTTTGGCTGTTTGCAAGGCTAGGAAAGAGCAGAGCCCCAGTCTTGCTGTTTATCTGCAATGACTGCCAGGGCAAGTGAGGACCAGCAAGACAATTCCTGCCTAGCACCTTCCTTGGAGGAGAGAGAGTGCAACGTTTCATTTTAGCATTTTGGCGCTCACGAGGGAGACAAACTGCTTTGGCTGTTTGCAAGGCTAGGAAAGAGCAGAGCCCCAGTCTTGCTGTTTATCTGCAATGACTGCCAGGGCAAGTGAGGACCAGCAAGACAATTCCTGCCTAGCACCTTCCTTGGAGGAGAGAGAGTGCAACGTTTCATTTTAGCATTTTGGCGCTCACGAGGGAGACAAAGTGCTTTGGCTGTTTGCAAGGCTAGGAAAGAGCAGAGCCCCAGTCTTGCTGTTTATCTGCAATGACTGCCAGGGCAAGTGAGGACCAGCAAGACAATTCCTGCCTAGCACCTTCCTTGGAGGAGAGAGAGTGCAACGTTTCATTTTGATTTTTGGAGTGCGAGAGTGAGAAAAAGCAGAGTGCCTGTTTGCAAGGCTAGGAAAGAGCAGAGCCCCAGTCTTGCTGTTTATCTGCAATGACTGCCAGGGCAAGTGAGGACCAGCAAGACAATTCCTGCCTAGCACCTTCCTTGGAGGAGAGAGAGTGCAACGTTTCATTTTAGCATTTTGGCGCTCACGAGGGAGACAAACTGCTTTGGCTGTTTGCAAGGCTAGGAAAGAGCAGAGCCCCAGTCTTGCTGTTTATCTGCAATGACTGCCAGGGCAAGTGAGGACCAGCAAGACAATTCCTGCCTAGCACCTTCCTTGGAGGAGAGAGAGTGCAACGTTTCATTTTAGCATTTTGGCGCTCACGAGGGAGACAAACTGCTTTGGCTGTTTGCAAGGCTAGGAAAGAGCAGAGCCCCAGTCTTGCTGTTTATCTGCAATGACTGCCAGGGCAAGTGAGGACCAGCAAGACAATTCCTGCCTAGCACCTTCCTTGGAGGAGAGAGAGTGCAACGTTTCATTTTGCTTTTTGGAGTGCGAGAGTGAGAAAAAGCAGAGTGCCTGTTTGCAAGGCTAGGAAAGAGCAGAGCCCCATTCTTGCTGTTTATCTGCAATGACTGCCAGGGCAAGTGAGGACCAGCCAGACAATTCCTGCCTAGCACCTTCCTTGGAGGAGAGAGAGTGCAACGTTTCATTTTAGCATTTTGGCGCTCACGAGGGAGACAAAGTGCTTTGGCTGTTTGCAAGGCTAGGAAAGAGCAGAGCCCCAGTCTTGCTGTTTATCTGCAATGACTGCCAGGGCAAGTGAGGACCAGCAAGGCAATTCCTGCCTAGCACCTTCCTTGGAGGAGAGAGAGTGCAACGTTTCATTTTGCTTTTTGGAGTGCGAGAGTGAGAAAAAGCAGAGTGCCTGTTTGCAAGGCTAGGAAAGAGCAGAGCCCCAGTCTTGCTGTTTATCTGCAATGACTGCCAGGGCAAGTGAGGACCAGCAAGACAATTCCTGCCTAGCACCTTCCTTGGAGGAGAGAGAGTGCAACGTTTCATTTTAGCATTTTGGCGCTCACGAGGGAGACAAAGTGCTTTGGCTGTTTGCAAGGCTAGGAAAGAGCAGAGCCCCAGTCTTGCTGTTTATCTGCAATGACTGCCAGGGCAAGTGATTACCAGCAAGACAATTCCTGCCTAGCACCTTCCTTGGAGGAGAGAGAGTGCAACGTTTCATTTTGATTTTTGGAGTGCGAGAGTGAGAAAAAGCAGAGTGCCTGTTTGCAAGGCTAGGAAAGAGCAGAGCCCCAGTCTTGCTGTTTATCTGCAATGACTGCCAGGGCAAGTGAGGACCAACAAGACAATTCCTGCCTAGTACCTTCCTTGGAGGAGGGAGAGTGCAACGTTTCATTTTGATTTTTGGAGTGCGAGAGTGAGAAAAAGCAGAGTGCCTGTTTGCAAGGCTAGGAAAGAGCAGAGCCCCAGTCTTGCTGTTTATCTGCAATGACTGCCAGGGCAAGTGAGGACCAGCAAGACAATTCCTGCCTAGCACCTTCCTTGGAGGAGAGAGAGTGCAACGTTTCATTTTAGCATTTTGGCGCTCACGAGGGAGACAAACTGCTTTGGCTGTTTGCAAGGCTAGGAAAGAGCAGAGCCCCAGTCTTGCTGTTTATCTGCAATGACTGCCAGGGCAAGTGAGGACCAGCAAGACAATTCCTGCCTAGCACCTTCCTTGGAGGAGAGAGAGTGCAACGTTTCATTTTGATTTTTGGAGTGCGAGAGTGAGAAAAAGCAGAGTGCCTGTTTGCAAGGCTAGGAAAGAGCAGAGCCCCAGTCTTGCTGTTTATCTGCAATGACTGCCAGGGCAAGTGAGGACCAGCAAGACAATTCCTGCCTAGCACCTTCCTCGGAGGAGAGAGAGTGCAACGTTTCATTTTAGCATTTTGGCGCTCACGAGGGAGACAAAGTTCTTTGGCTGTTTGCAAGGCTAGGAAAGAGCAGAGCCCCAGTCTTGCTGTTTATCTGCAATGACTGCCAGGGCAAGTGAGGACCAGCAAGACAATTCCTGCCTAGCACCTTCCTTGGAGGAGAGAGAGTGCAACGTTTCATTTTAGCATTTTGGCGCTCACGAGGGAGACAAAGTGCTTTGGCTGTTTGCAAGGCTAGGAAAGAGCAGAGCCCCAGTCTTGCTGTTTATCTGCAATGACTGCCAGGGCAAGTGAGGACCAGCAAGACAATTCCTGCCTAGCACCTTCCTTGGAGGAGAGAGAGTGCAACGTTTCATTTTAGCATTTTGGCGCTCACGAGGGAGACAAAGTGCTTTGGCTGTTTGCAAGGCTAGGAAAGAGCAGAGCCCCAGTCTTGCTGTTTATCTGCAATGACTGCCAGGGCAAGTGAGGACCAGCAAGACAATTCCTGCCTAGCACCTTCCTTGGAGGAGAGAGAGTGCAACGTTTCATTTTAGCATTTTGGCGCTCACGAGGGAGACAAACTGCTTTGGCTGTTTGCAAGGCTAGGAAAGAGCAGAGCCCCAGTCTTGCTGTTTATCTGCAATGACTGCCAGGGCAAGTGAGGACCAGCAAGACAATTCCTGCCTAGCACCTTCCTTGGAGGAGAGAGAGTGCAACGTTTCATTTTAGCATTTTGGCGCTCACGAGGGAGACAAAGTGCTTTGGCTGTTTGCAAGGCTAGGAAAGAGCAGAGCCCCAGTCTTGCTGTTTATCTGCAATGACTGCCAGGGCAAGTGAGGACCAGCAAGACAATTCCTGCCTAGCACCTTCCTTGGAGGAGAGAGAGTGCAACGTTTCATTTTGCTTTTTGGAGTGCGAGAGTGAGAAAAAGTAGAGTGCCTGTTTGCAAGGCTAGGAAAGAGCAGAGCCCCAGTCTTGCTGTTTATCTGCAATGACTGCCAGGGCAAGTGAGGACCAGCAAGACAATTCCTGCCTAGCACCTTCCTTGGAGGAGAGAGAGTGCAACGTTTCATTTTAGCATTTTGGCGCTCACGAGGGAGACAAACTGCTTTGGCTGTTTGCAAGGCTAGGAAAGAGCAGAGCCCCAGTCTTGCTGTTTATCTGCAATGACTGCCAGGGCAAGTGAGGACCAGCAAGACAATTCCTGCCTAGCACCTTCCTTGGAGGAGAGAGAGTGCAACGTTTCATTTTAGCATTTTGGCGCTCACGAGGGAGACAAACTGCTTTGGCTGTTTGCAAGGCTAGGAAAGAGCAGAGCCCCAGTCTTGCTGTTTATCTGCAATGACTGCCAGGGCAAGTGAGGACCAGCAAGACAATTCCTGCCTAGCACCTTCCTTGGAGGAGAGAGAGTGCAACGTTTCATTTTGCTTTTTGGAGTGCGAGAGTGAGAAAAAGCAGAGTGCCTGTTTGCAAGGCTAGGAAAGAGCAGAGCCCCAGTCTTGCTGTTTATCTGCAATGACTGCCAGGGCAAGTGAGGACCAGCAAGACAATTCCTGCCTAGCACCTTCCTTGGAGGAGAGAGAGTGCAACGTTTCATTTTAGCATTTTGGCGCTCACGAGGGAGACAAACTGCTTTGGCTGTTTGCAAGGCTAGGAAAGAGCAGAGCCCCAGTCTTGCTGTTTATCTGCAATGACTGCCAGGGCAAGTGAGGACCAGCAAGACAATTCCTGCCTAGCACCTTCCTTGGAGGAGAGAGAGTGCAACGTTTCATTTTAGCATTTTGGCGCTCACGAGGGAGACAAAGTGCTTTGGCTGTTTGCAAGGCTAGGAAAGAGCAGAGCCCCAGTCTTGCTGTTTATCTGCAATGACTGCCAGGGCAAGTGAGGACCAGCAAGACAATTCCTGCCTAGCACCTTCCTTGGAGGAGAGAGAGTGCAACGTTTCATTTTAGCATTTTGGCGCTCACGAGGGAGACAAACTGCTTTGGCTGTTTGCAAGGCTAGGAAAGAGCAGAGCCCCAGTCTTGCTGTTTATCTGCAATGACTGCCAGGGCAAGTGAGGACCAGCAAGACAATTCCTGCCTAGCACCTCCCTTGGAGGAGGGAGAGTGCAACGTTTCATTTTGATTTTTGGAGTGCGAGAGTGAGAAAAAGCAGAGTGCCTGTTTGCAAGGCTAGGAAAGAGCAGAGCCCCAGTCTTGCTGTTTATCTGCAATGACTGCCAGGGCAAGTGAGGACCAGCAAGACAATTCCTGCCTAGCACCTTCCTTGGAGGAGAGAGAGTGCAACGTTTCATTTTAGCATTTTGGCGCTCACGAGGGAGACAAAGTGCTTTGGCTGTTTGCAAGGCTAGGAAAGAGCAGAGCCCCAGTCTTGCTGTTTATCTGCAATGACTGCCAGGGCAAGTGAGGACCAGCAAGGCAATTCCTGCCTAGCACCTTCCTTGGAGGAGAGAGAGTGCAACGTTTCATTTTGCTTTTTGGAGTGCGAGAGTGAGAAAAAGCAGAGTGCCTGTTTGCAAGGCTAGGAAAGAGCAGAGCCCCAGTCTTGCTGTTTATCTGCAATGACTGCCAGGGCAAGTGAGGACCAACAAGACAATTCCTGCCTAGTACCTTCCTTGGAGGAGGGAGAGTGCAACGTTTCATTTTGATTTTTGGAGTGCGAGAGTGAGAAAAAGCAGAGTGCCTGTTTGCAAGGCTAGGAAAGAGCAGAGCCCCAGTCTTGCTGTTTATCTGCAATGACTGCCAGGGCAAGTGAGGACCAGCAAGACAATTCCTGCCTAGCACCTTCCTTGGAGGAGAGAGAGTGCAACGTTTCATTTTAGCATTTTGGCGCTCACGAGGGAGACAAACTGCTTTGGCTGTTTGCAAGGCTAGGAAAGAGCAGAGCCCCAGTCTTGCTGTTTATCTGCAATGACTGCCAGGGCAAGTGAGGACCAGCAAGACAATTCCTGCCTAGCACCTTCCTTGGAGGAGAGAGAGTGCAACGTTTCATTTTGATTTTTGGAGTGCGAGAGTGAGAAAAAGCAGAGTGCCTGTTTGCAAGGCTAGGAAAGAGCAGAGCCCCAGTCTTGCTGTTTATCTGCAATGACTGCCAGGGCAAGTGAGGACCAGCAAGACAATTCCTGCCTAGCACCTTCCTCGGAGGAGAGAGAGTGCAACGTTTCATTTTAGCATTTTGGCGCTCACGAGGGAGACAAAGTTCTTTGGCTGTTTGCAAGGCTAGGACAGAGCAGAGCCCCAGTCTTGCTGTTTATCTGCAATGACTGCCGGGGCAAGTGAGGACCAGCAAGACAATTCCTGCCTAGCACCTTCCTTGGAGGAGAGAGAGTGCAACGTTTCATTTTGCTTTTTGGAGTGCGAGAGTGAGAAAAAGCAGAGTGCCTGTTTGCAAGGCTAGGAAAGAGCAGAGCCCCAGTCTTGCTGTTTATCTGCAATGACTGCCAGGGCAAGTGAGGACCAGCAAGACAATTCCTGCCTAGCACCTTCCTTGGAGGAGAGAGAGTGCAACGTTTCATTTTAGCATTTTGGCGCTCACGAGGGAGACAAAGTGCTTTGGCTGTTTGCAAGGCTAGGAAAGAGCAGAGCCCCAGTCTTGCTGTTTATCTGCAATGACTGCCAGGGCAAGTGAGGACCAGCAAGACAATTCCTGCCTAGCACCTTCCTTGGAGGAGAGAGAGTGCAACGTTTCATTTTAGCATTTTGGCGCTCACGAGGGAGACAAACTGCTTTGGCTGTTTGCAAGGCTAGGAAAGAGCAGAGCCCCAGTCTTGCTGTTTATCTGCAATGACTGCCAGGGCAAGTGAGGACCAGCAAGACAATTCCTGCCTAGCACCTTCCTTGGAGGAGAGAGAGTGCAACGTTTCATTTTAGCATTTTGGCGCTCACGAGGGAGACAAAGTGCTTTGGCTGTTTGCAAGGCTAGGAAAGAGCAGAGCCCCAGTCTTGCTGTTTATCTGCAATGACTGCCAGGGCAAGTGAGGACCAGCAAGACAATTCCTGCCTAGCACCTTCCTTGGAGGAGAGAGAGTGCAACGTTTCATTTTGCTTTTTGGAGTGCGAGAGTGAGAAAAAGTAGAGTGCCTGTTTGCAAGGCTAGGAAAGAGCAGAGCCCCAGTCTTGCTGTTTATCTGCAATGACTGCCAGGGCAAGTGAGGACCAGCAAGACAATTCCTGCCTAGCACCTTCCTTGGAGGAGAGAGAGTGCAACGTTTCATTTTAGCATTTTGGCGCTCACGAGGGAGACAAACTGCTTTGGCTGTTTGCAAGGCTAGGAAAGAGCAGAGCCCCAGTCTTGCTGTTTATCTGCAATGACTGCCAGGGCAAGTGAGGACCAGCAAGACAATTCCTGCCTAGCACCTTCCTTGGAGGAGAGAGAGTGCAACGTTTCATTTTAGCATTTTGGCGCTCACGAGGGAGACAAACTGCTTTGGCTGTTTGCAAGGCTAGGAAAGAGCAGAGCCCCAGTCTTGCTGTTTATCTGCAATGACTGCCAGGGCAAGTGAGGACCAGCAAGACAATTCCTGCCTAGCACCTTCCTTGGAGGAGAGAGAGTGCAACGTTTCATTTTGCTTTTTGGAGTGCGAGAGTGAGAAAAAGCAGAGTGCCTGTTTGCAAGGCTAGGAAAGAGCAGAGCCCCAGTCTTGCTGTTTATCTGCAATGACTGCCAGGGCAAGTGAGGACCAGCAAGACAATTCCTGCCTAGCACCTTCCTTGGAGGAGAGAGAGTGCAACGTTTCATTTTAGCATTTTGGCGCTCACGAGGGAGACAAACTGCTTTGGCTGTTTGCAAGGCTAGGAAAGAGCAGAGCCCCAGTCTTGCTGTTTATCTGCAATGACTGCCAGGGCAAGTGAGGACCAGCAAGACAATTCCTGCCTAGCACCTTCCTTGGAGGAGAGAGAGTGCAACGTTTCATTTTAGCATTTTGGCGCTCACGAGGGAGACAAAGTGCTTTGGCTGTTTGCAAGGCTAGGAAAGAGCAGAGCCCCAGTCTTGCTGTTTATCTGCAATGACTGCCAGGGCAAGTGAGGACCAGCAAGACAATTCCTGCCTAGCACCTTCCTTGGAGGAGAGAGAGTGCAACGTTTCATTTTAGCATTTTGGCGCTCACGAGGGAGACAAACTGCTTTGGCTGTTTGCAAGGCTAGGAAAGAGCAGAGCCCCAGTCTTGCTGTTTATCTGCAATGACTGCCAGGGCAAGTGAGGACCAGCAAGACAATTCCTGCCTAGCACCTCCCTTGGAGGAGGGAGAGTGCAACGTTTCATTTTGATTTTTGGAGTGCGAGAGTGAGAAAAAGCAGAGTGCCTGTTTGCAAGGCTAGGAAAGAGCAGAGCCCCAGTCTTGCTGTTTATCTGCAATGACTGCCAGGGCAAGTGAGGACCAGCAAGACAATTCCTGCCTAGCACCTTCCTTGGAGGAGAGAGAGTGCAACGTTTCATTTTAGCATTTTGGCGCTCACGAGGGAGACAAACTGCTTTGGCTGTTTGCAAGGCTAGGAAAGAGCAGAGCCCCAGTCTTGCTGTTTATCTGCAATGACTGCCAGGGCAAGTGAGGACCAGCAAGACAATTCCTGCCTAGCACCTTCCTTGGAGGAGAGAGAGTGCAACGTTTCATTTTAGCATTTTGGCGCTGACGAGGGAGACAAACTGCTTTGGCTGTTTGCAAGGCTAGGAAAGAGCAGAGCCCCAGTCTTGCTGTTTATCTGCAATGACTGCCAGGGCAAGTGAGGACCAGCAAGACAATTCCTGCCTAGCACCTTCCTTGGAGGAGAGAGAGTGCAACGTTTCATTTTAGCATTTTGGCGCTCACGAGGGAGACAAAGTGCTTTGGCTGTTTGCAAGGCTAGGAAAGAGCAGAGCCCCAGTCTTGCTGTTTATCTGCAATGACTGCCAGGGCAAGTGAGGACCAGCAAGACAATTCCTGCCTAGCACCTTCCTTGGAGGAGAGAGAGTGCAACGTTTCATTTTGCTTTTTGGAGTGCGAGAGTGAGAAAAAGCAGAGTGCCTGTTTGCAAGGCTAGGAAAGAGCAGAGCCCCAGTCTTGCTGTTTATCTGCAATGACTGCCAGGGCAAGTGAGGACCAGCAAGACAATTCCTGCCTAGCACCTTCCTTGGAGGAGAGAGAGTGCAACGTTTCATTTTAGCATTTTGGCGCTCACGAGGGAGACAAACTGCTTTGGCTGTTTGCAAGGCTAGGAAAGAGCAGAGCCCCAGTCTTGCTGTTTATCTGCAATGACTGCCAGGGCAAGTGAGGACCAGCAAGACAATTCCTGCCTAGCACCTTCCTTGGAGGAGAGAGAGTGCAACGTTTCATTTTAGCATTTTGGCGCTCACGAGGGAGACAAACTGCTTTGGCTGTTTGCAAGGCTAGGAAAGAGCAGAGCCCCAGTCTTGCTGTTTATCTGCAATGACTGCCAGGGCAAGTGAGGACCAGCAAGACAATTCCTGCCTAGCACCTTCCTTGGAGGAGAGAGAGTGCAACGTTTCATTTTGCTTTTTGGAGTGCGAGAGTGAGAAAAAGCAGAGTGCCTGTTTGCAAGGCTAGGAAAGAGCAGAGCCCCAGTCTTGCTGTTTATCTGCAATGACTGCCAGGGCAAGTGAGGACCAGCAAGACAATTCCTGCCTAGCACCTTCCTTGGAGGAGAGAGAGTGCAACGTTTCATTTTAGCATTTTGGCGCTCACGAGGGAGACAAACTGCTTTGGCTGTTTGCAAGGCTAGGAAAGAGCAGAGCCCCAGTCTTGCTGTTTATCTGCAATGACTGCCAGGGCAAGTGAGGACCAGCAAGACAATTCCTGCCTAGCACCTTCCTTGGAGGAGAGAGAGTGCAACGTTTCATTTTAGCATTTTGGCGCTCACGAGGGAGACAAAGTGCTTTGGCTGTTTGCAAGGCTAGGAAAGAGCAGAGCCCCAGTCTTGCTGTTTATCTGCAATGACTGCCAGGGCAAGTGAGGACCAGCAAGACAATTCCTGCCTAGCACCTTCCTTGGAGGAGAGAGAGTGCAACGTTTCATTTTAGCATTTTGGCGCTCACGAGGGAGACAAACTGCTTTGGCTGTTTGCAAGGCTAGGAAAGAGCAGAGCCCCAGTCTTGCTGTTTATCTGCAATGACTGCCAGGGCAAGTGAGGACCAGCAAGACAATTCCTGCCTAGCACCTCCCTTGGAGGAGGGAGAGTGCAACGTTTCATTTTGATTTTTGGAGTGCGAGAGTGAGAAAAAGCAGAGTGCCTGTTTGCAAGGCTAGGAAAGAGCAGAGCCCCAGTCTTGCTGTTTATCTGCAATGACTGCCAGGGCAAGTGAGGACCAGCAAGACAATTCCTGCCTAGCACCTTCCTTGGAGGAGAGAGAGTGCAACGTTTCATTTTAGCATTTTGGCGCTCACGAGGGAGACAAAGTGCTTTGGCTGTTTGCAAGGCTAGGAAAGAGCAGAGCCCCAGTCTTGCTGTTTATCTGCAATGACTGCCAGGGCAAGTGAGGACCAGCAAGACAATTCCTGCCTAGCACCTTCCTTGGAGGAGAGAGAGTGCAACGTTTCATTTTAGCATTTTGGCGCTGACGAGGGAGACAAACTGCTTTGGCTGTTTGCAAGGCTAGGAAAGAGCAGAGCCCCAGTCTTGCTGTTTATCTGCAATGACTGCCAGGGCAAGTGAGGACCAGCAAGACAATTCCTGCCTAGCACCTTCCTTGGAGGAGAGAGAGTGCAACGTTTCATTTTAGCATTTTGGCGCTCACGAGGGAGACAAAGTGCTTTGGCTGTTTGCAAGGCTAGGAAAGAGCAGAGCCCCAGTCTTGCTGTTTATCTGCAATGACTGCCAGGGCAAGTGAGGACCAGCAAGACAATTCCTGCCTAGCACCTTCCTTGGAGGAGAGAGAGTGCAACGTTTCATTTTGCTTTTTGGAGTGCGAGAGTGAGAAAAAGCAGAGTGCCTGTTTGCAAGGCTAGGAAAGAGCAGAGCCCCAGTCTTGCTGTTTATCTGCAATGACTGCCAGGGCAAGTGAGGACCAGCAATACAATTCCTGCCTAGCACCTTCCTTGGAGGAGAGAGAGTGCAACGTTTCATTTTAGCATTTTGGCGCTCACGAGGGAGACAAACTGCTTTGGCTGTTTGCAAGGCTAGGAAAGAGCAGAGCCCCAGTCTTGCTGTTTATCTGCAATGACTGCCAGGGCAAGTGAGGACCAGCAAGACAATTCCTGCCTAGCACCTTCCTTGGAGGAGAGAGAGTGCAACGTTTCATTTTAGCATTTTGGCGCTCACGAGGGAGACAAACTGCTTTGGCTGTTTGCAAGGCTAGGAAAGAGCAGAGCCCCAGTCTTGCTGTTTATCTGCAATGACTGCCAGGGCAAGTGAGGACCAGCAAGACAATTCCTGCCTAGCACCTTCCTTGGAGGAGAGAGAGTGCAACGTTTCATTTTGCTTTTTGGAGTGCGAGAGTGAGAAAAAGCAGAGTGCCTGTTTGCAAGGCTAGGAAAGAGCAGAGCCCCAGTCTTGCTGTTTATCTGCAATGACTGCCAGGGCAAGTGAGGACCAGCAAGACAATTCCTGCCTAGCACCTTCCTTGGAGGAGAGAGAGTGCAACGTTTCATTTTAGCATTTTGGCGCTCACGAGGGAGACAAACTGCTTTGGCTGTTTGCAAGGCTAGGAAAGAGCAGAGCCCCAGTCTTGCTGTTTATCTGCAATGACTGCCAGGGCAAGTGAGGACCAGCAAGACAATTCCTGCCTAGCACCTTCCTTGGAGGAGAGAGAGTGCAACGTTTCATTTTAGCATTTTGGCGCTCACGAGGGAGACAAAGTGCTTTGGCTGTTTGCAAGGCTAGGAAAGAGCAGAGCCCCAGTCTTGCTGTTTATCTGCAATGACTGCCAGGGCAAGTGAGGACCAGCAAGACAATTCCTGCCTAGCACCTTCCTTGGAGGAGAGAGAGTGCAACGTTTCATTTTAGCATTTTGGCGCTCACGAGGGAGACAAAGTGCTTTGGCTGTTTGCAAGGCTAGGAAAGAGCAGAGCCCCAGTCTTGCTGTTTATCTGCAATGACTGCCAGGGCAAGTGAGGACCAGCAAGACAATTCCTGCCTAGCACCTTCCTTGGAGGAGAGAGAGTGCAACGTTTCATTTTGCTTTTTGGAGTGCGAGAGTGAGAAAAAGCAGAGTGCCTGTTTGCAAGGCTAGGAAAGAGCAGAGCCCCAGTCTTGCTGTTTATCTGCAATGACTGCCAGGGCAAGTGAGGACCAGCAAGACAATTCCTGCCTAGCACCTTCCTTGGAGGAGAGAGAGTGCAACGTTTCATTTTAGCATTTTGGCGCTCACGAGGGAGACAAAGTGCTTTGGCTGTTTGCAAGGCTAGGAAAGAGCAGAGCCCCAGTCTTGCTGTTTATCTGCAATGACTGCCAGGGCAAGTGAGGACCAGCAAGACAATTCCTGCCTAGCACCTTCCTTGGAGGAGAGAGAGTGCAACGTTTCATTTTAGCATTTTGGCGCTCACGAGGGAGACAAACTGCTTTGGCTGTTTGCAAGGCTAGGAAAGAGCAGAGCCCCAGTCTTGCTGTTTATCTGCAATGACTGCCAGGGCAAGTGAGGACCAGCAAGACAATTCCTGCCTAGCACCTTCCTTGGAGGAGAGAGAGTGCAACGTTTCATTTTGCTTTTTGGAGTGCGAGAGTGAGAAAAAGCAGAGTGCCTGTTTGCAAGGCTAGGAAAGAGCAGAGCCCCAGTCTTGCTGTTTATCTGCAATGACTGCCAGGGCAAGTGAGGACCAGCAAGACAATTCCTGCCTAGCACCTTCCTTGGAGGAGAGAGAGTGCAACGTTTCATTTTAGCAGTTTGGCGCTCACGAGGGAGACAAACTGCTTTGGCTGTTTGCAAGGCTAGGAAAGAGCAGAGCCCCAGTCTTGCTGTTTATCTGCAATGACTGCCAGGGCAAGTGAGGACCAGCAAGACAATTCCTGCCTAGCACCTTCCTTGGAGGAGAGAGAGTGCAACGTTTCATTTTAGCATTTTGGCGCTCACGAGGGAGACAAACTGCTTTGGCTGTTTGCAAGGCTAGGAAAGAGCAGAGCCCCAGTCTTGCTGTTTATCTGCAATGACTGCCAGGGCAAGTGAGGACCAGCAAGACAATTCCTGCCTAGCACCTTCCTTGGAGGAGAGAGAGTGCAACGTTTCATTTTGCTTTTTGGAGTGCGAGAGTGAGAAAAAGCAGAGTGCCTGTTTGCAAGGCTAGGAAAGAGCAGAGCCCCAGTCTTGCTGTTTATCTGCAATGACTGCCAGGGCAAGTGAGGACCAGCAAGACAATTCCTGCCTAGCACCTTCCTTGGAGGAGGGAGAGTGCAACGTTTCATTTTGATTTTTGGAGTGCGAGAGTGAGAAAAAGCAGAGTGCCTGTTTGCAAGGCTAGGAGAGAGCAGAGCCCCATTCTTGCTGTTTATCTGCAATGACTGCCAGGGCAAGTGAGGACCAGCCAGACAATTCCTGCCTAGCACCTTCCTCGGAGGAGAGAGAGTGCAACGTTTCATTTTAGCATTTTGGCGCTCACGAGGGAGACAAAGTGCTTTGGCTGTTTGCAAGGCTAGGAAAGAGCAGAGCCCCAGTCTTGCTGTTTATCTGCAATGACTGCCAGGGCAAGTGAGGACCAGCAAGGCAATTCCTGCCTAGCACCTTCCTTGGAGGAGAGAGAGTGCAACGTTTCATTTTGCTTTTTGGAGTGCGAGAGTGAGAAAAAGCAGAGTGCCTGTTTGCAAGGCTAGGAAAGAGCAGAGCCCCAGTCTTGCTGTTTATCTGCAATGACTGCCAGGGCAAGTGAGGACCAGCAAGACAATTCCTGCCTAGCACCTTCCTTGGAGGAGAGAGAGTGCAACGTTTCATTTTAGCATTTTGGCGCTCACGAGGGAGACAAAGTGCTTTGGCTGTTTGCAAGGCTAGGAAAGAGCAGAGCCCCAGTCTTGCTGTTTATCTGCAATGACTGCCAGGGCAAGTGAGGACCAGCAAGACAATTCCTGCCTAGCACCTTCCTTGGAGGAGAGAGAGTGCAACGTTTCATTTTGCTTTTTGGAGTGCGAGAGTGAGAAAAAGCAGAGTGCCTGTTTGCAAGGCTAGGAAAGAGCAGAGCCCCAGTCTTGCTGTTTATCTGCAATGACTGCCAGGGCAAGTGAGGACCAGCAAGACAATTCCTGCCTAGCACCTTCCTTGGAGGAGGGAGAGTGCAACGTTTCATTTTGATTTTTGGAGTGCGAGAGTGAGAAAAAGCAGAGTGCCTGTTTGCAAGGCTAGGAGAGAGCAGAGCCCCATTCTTGCTGTTTATCTGCAATGACTGCCAGGGCAAGTGAGGACCAGCCAGACAATTCCTGCCTAGCACCTTCCTTGGAGGAGAGAGAGTGCAACGTTTCATTTTAGCATTTTGGCGCTCACGAGGGAGACAAAGTGCTTTGGCTGTTTGCAAGGCTAGGAAAGAGCAGAGCCCCAGTCTTGCTGTTTATCTGCAATGACTGCCAGGGCAAGTGAGGACCAGCAAGGCAATTCCTGCCTAGCACCTTCCTTGGAGGAGAGAGAGTGCAACGTTTCATTTTGCTTTTTGGAGTGCGAGAGTGAGAAAAAGCAGAGTGCCTGTTTGCAAGGCTAGGAAAGAGCAGAGCCCCAGTCTTGCTGTTTATCTGCAATGACTGCCAGGGCAAGTGAGGACCAGCAAGACAATTCCTGCCTAGCACCTTCCTTGGAGGAGAGAGAGTGCAACGTTTCATTTTAGCATTTTGGCGCTCACGAGGGAGACAAAGTGCTTTGGCTGTTTGCAAGGCTAGGAAAGAGCAGAGCCCCAGTCTTGCTGTTTATCTGCAATGACTGCCAGGGCAAGTGAGGACCAGCAAGACAATTCCTGCCTAGCACCTTCCTTGGAGGAGAGAGAGTGCAACGTTTCATTTTGCTTTTTGGAGTGCGAGAGTGAGAAAAAGCAGAGTGCCTGTTTGCAAGGCTAGGAAAGAGCAGAGCCCCAGTCTTGCTGTTTATCTGCAATGACTGCCAGGGCAAGTGAGGACCAGCAAGACAATTCCTGCCTAGTACCTTCCTTGGAGGAGGGAGAGTGCAACATTTCATTTTGATTTTTGGAGTGCGAGAGTGAGAAAAAGCAGAGTGCCTGTTTGCAAGGCTAGGAAAGAGCAGAGCCCCAGTCTTGCTGTTTATCTGCAATGACTGCCAGGGCAAGTGAGGACCAGCAAGACAATTCCTGCCTAGCACCTTCCTTGGAGGAGAGAGAGTGCAACGTTTCATTTTAGCATTTTGGCGCTCACGAGGGAGACAAACTGCTTTGGCTGTTTGCAAGTCTAGGAAAGAGCAGAGCCCCAGTCTTGCTGTTTATCTGCAATGACTGCCAGGGCAAGTGAGGACCAGCAAGACAATTCCTGCCTAGCACCTTCCTTGGAGGAGAGAGAGTGCAACGTTTCATTTTGATTTTTGGAGTGCGAGAGTGAGAAAAAGCAGAGTGCCTGTTTGCAAGGCTAGGAAAGAGCAGAGCCCCAGTCTTGCTGTTTATCTGCAATGACTGCCAGGGCAAGTGAGGACCAGCAAGACAATTCCTGCCTAGCACCTTCCTTGGAGGAGAGAGAGTGCAACGTTTCATTTTAGCATTTTGGCGCTCACGAGGGAGACAAAGTTCTTTGGCTGTTTGCAAGGCTAGGAAAGAGCAGAGCCCCAGTCTTGCTGTTTATCTGCAATGACTGCCGGGGCAAGTGAGGACCAGCAAGACAATTCCTGCCTAGCACCTTCCTTGGAGGAGAGAGAGTGCAACGTTTCATTTTGTTTTTTGGAGTGCGAGAGTGAGAAAAAGCACAGTGCCTGTTTGCAAGGCTAGGAAAGAGCAGAGCCCCAGTCTTGCTGTTTATCTGCAATGACTGCCAGGGCAAGTGAGGACCAGCAAGACAATTCCTGCCTAGCACCTTCCTTGGAGGAGAGAGAGTGCAACGTTTCATTTTAGCATTTTGGCGCTCACGAGGGAGACAAAGTGCTTTGGCTGTTTGCAAGGCTAGGAAAGAGCAGAGCCCCAGTCTTGCTGTTTATCTGCAATGACTGCCAGGGCAAGTGAGGACCAGCAAGACAATTCCTGCCTAGCACCTTCCTTGGAGGAGAGAGAGTGCAACGTTTCATTTTAGCATTTTGGCGCTCACGAGGGAGACAAACTGCTTTGGCTGTTTGCAAGTCTAGGAAAGAGCAGAGCCCCAGTCTTGCTGTTTATCTGCAATGACTGCCAGGGCAAGTGAGGACCAGCAAGACAATTCCTGCCTAGCACCTTCCTTGGAGGAGAGAGAGTGCAACGTTTCATTTTAGCATTTTGGCGCTCACGAGGGAGACAAAGTGCTTTGGCTGTTTGCAAGGCTAGGAAAGAGCAGAGCCCCAGTCTTGCTGTTTATCTGCAATGACTGCCGGGGAAAGTGAGGACCAGCAAGACAATTCCTGCCTAGCACCTTCCTTGGAGGAGAGAGAGTGCAACGTTTCATTTTAGCATTTTGGCGCTCACGAGGGAGACAAACTGCTTTGGCTGTTTGCAAGGCTAGGAAAGAGCAGAGCCCCAGTCTTGCTGTTTATCTGCAATGACTGCCAGGGCAAGTGAGGACCAGCAAGACAATTCCTGCCTAGCACCTTTCTTGGAGGAGAGAGAGTGCAACGTTTCATTTTGCTTTTTGGAGTGCGAGAGTGAGAAAAAGCAGAGTGCCTGTTTGCAAGGCTAGGAAAGAGCAGAGCCCCAGTCTTGCTGTTTATCTGCAATGACTGCCAGGGCAAGTGAGGACCAGCAAGACAATTCCTGCCTAGCACCTTCCTTGGAGGAGGGAGAGTGCAACGTTTCATTTTGATTTTTGGAGTGCGAGAGTGAGGAAAAGCAGAGTGCCTGTTTGCAAGGCTAGGAAAGAGCAGAGCCCCAGTCTTGCTGTTTATCTGCAATGACTGACAGGGCAAGTGAGGACCAGCAAGACAATTCCTGCCTAGCACCTTCCTTGGAGGAGAGAGAGTGCAACGTTTCATTTTGCTTTTTGGAGTGCGAGAGTGAGAAAAAGCAGAGTGCCTGTTTGCAAGGCTAGGAAAGAGCAGAGCCCCAGTCTTGCTGTTTATCTGCAATGACTGCCAGGGCAAGTGAGGACCAGCAAGACAATTCCTGCCTAGTACCTTCCTTGGAGGAGGGAGAGTGCAACGTTTCATTTTGATTTTTGGAGTGCGAGAGTGAGAAAAAGCAGAGTGCCTGTTTGCAAGGCTAGGAAAGAGCAGAGCCCCAGTCTTGCTGTTTATCTGCAATGACTGTCAGGGCAAGTGAGGACCAGCAAGACAATTCCTGCCTAGCACCTTCCTTGGAGGAGAGAGAGTGCAACGTTTCATTTTAGCATTTTGGCGCTCACGAGGGAGACAAACTGCTTTGGCTGTTTGCAAGGCTAGGAAAGAGCAGAGCCCCAGTCTTGCTGTTTATCTGCAATGACTGCCAGGGCAAGTGAGGACCAGCAAGACAATTCCTGCCTAGCACCTTCCTTGGAGGAGAGAGAGTGCAACGTTTCATTTTAGCATTTTGGCGCTCACGAGGGAGACAAAGTGCTTTGGCTGTTTGCAAGGCTAGGAAAGAGCAGAGCCCCAGTCTTGCTGTTTATCTGCAATGACTGCCAGGGCAAGTGAGGACCAGCAAGACAATTCCTGCCTAGCACCTTCCTTGGAGGAGAGAGAGTGCAACGTTTCATTTTAGCATTTTGGCGCTCACGAGGGAGACAAAGTGCTTTGGCTGTTTGCAAGGCTAGGAAAGAGCAGAGCCCCAGTCTTGCTGTTTATCTGCAATGACTGCCAGGGCAAGTGAGGACCAGCAAGACAATTCCTGCCTAGCACCTTCCTTGGAGGAGAGAGAGTGCAACGTTTCATTTTGCTTTTTGGAGTGCGAGAGTGAGAAAAAGCACAGTGCCTGTTTGCAAGGCTAGGAAAGAGCAGAGCCCCAGTCTTGCTGTTTATCTGCAATGACTGCCAGGGCAAGTGAGGACCAGCAAGACAATTCCTGCCTAGCACCTTCCTTGGAGGAGAGAGAGTGCTTTCATTTTAGCATTTTGGCGCTCACGAGGGAGACAAAGTTCTTTGGCTGTTTGCAAGGCTAGGAAAGAGCAGAGCCCCAGTCTTGCTGTTTATCTGCAATGACTGCCAGGGCAAGTGAGGACCAGCAAGACAATTCCTGCCTAGCACCTTCCTTGGAGGAGAGAGAGTGCAAGCGGTTTTCATTTTAGCATTTTGGCGCTCACGAGGGAGACAAACTGCTTTGGCTGTTTGCAAGGCTAGGAAAGAGCAGAGCCCAGTCTTGCTGTTTATCTGCAATGACTGCCAGGGCAAGTGAGGACCAGCAAGACAATTCCTGCCTAGCACCTTCCTTGGAGGAGAGAGAGTGCAACGTTTCATTTTGCATTTTGGAGCTGCGAGAGGGAGACAAACTGCATTGTGCTGTTTGCAAGGCTAGGAAAGAGCAGAGCCCGAGTCTTGCTGTTTATCTGCAATGACTGCCAGGGCAAGTGAGGACCAGCAAGACAATTCCTGCCTAGCACCTTCCTTGGAGGAGAGAGAGTGCAACGTTTCATTTTAGCATTTTGGCGCTCACGAGGGAGACAAAGTGCTTTGGCTGTTTGCAAGGCTAGGAAAGAGCAGAGCCCGAGTCTTGCTGTTTATCTGCAATGACTGCCAGGGCAAGTGAGGACCAGCAAGACAATTCCTGCCTAGCACCTTCCTTGGAGGAGAGAGAGTGCAACGTTTCATTTTAGCATTTTGGCGCTCACGAGGGAGACAAACTGCTTTGGCTGTTTGCAAGGCTAGGAAAGAGCAGAGCCCCAGTCTTGCTGTTTATCTGCAATGATTGCCGGGGCAAGTGAGGACCAGCAAGACAATTCCTGCCTAGCACCTTCCTTGGAGGAGAGAGAGTGCAACGTTTCATTTTAGCATTTTGGCGCTCACGAGGGAGACAAACTGCTTTGGCTGTTTGCAAGGCTAGGAAAGAGCAGAGCCCCAGTCTTGCTGTTTATCTGCAATGACTGCCAGGGCAAGTGAGGACCAGCAAGACAATTCCTGCCTAGCACCTTCCTTGGAGGAGAGAGAGTGCAACGTTTCATTTTGCTTTTTGGAGTGCGAGAGTGAGAAAAAGCAGAGTGCCTGTTTGCAAGGCTAGGAAAGAGCAGAGCCCCAGTCTTGCTGTTTATCTGCAATGACTGCCAGGGCAAGTGAGGACCAGCAAGACAATTCCTGCCTAGCACCTTCCTTGGAGGAGGGAGAGTGCAACGTTTCATTTTGATTTTTGGAGTGCGAGAGTGAGGAAAAGCAGAGTGCCTGTTTGCAAGGCTAGGAAAGAGCAGAGCCCCAGTCTTGCTGTTTATCTGCAATGACTGCCAGGGCAAGTGAGGACCAGCAAGACAATTCCTGCCTAGCACCTTCCTTGGAGGAGAGAGAGTGCAACGTTTCATTTTAGCATTTTGGCGCTCACGAGGGAGACAAACTGCTTTGGCTGTTTGCAAGGCTAGGAAAGAGCAGAGCCCCAGTCTTGCTGTTTATCTGCAATGACTGCCAGGGCAAGTGAGGACCAGCAAGACAATTCCTGCCTAGCACCTTCCTTGGAGGAGAGAGAGTGCAACGTTTCATTTTGCTTTTTGGAGTGCGAGAGTGAGAAAAAGCAGAGTGCCTGTTTGCAAGGCTAGGAAAGAGCAGAGCCCCAGTCTTGCTGTTTATCTGCAATGACTGCCAGGGCAAGTGAGGACCAGCAAGACAATTCCTGCCTAGCACCTTCCTTGGAGGAGAGAGAGTGCAACGTTTCATTTTAGCATTTTGGCGTTCACGAGCGAGACAAACTGCTTTGGCTGTTTGCAAGGCTAGGAAAGAGCAGAGCCCCAGTCATGCTGTTTATCTGCAATGACTGCCAGGGCAAGTGAGGACCAGCAAGACAATTCCTGCCTAGCACCTTCCTTGGAGGAGAGAGAGTGCAACGTTTCATTTTGCTTTTTGGAGTGCGAGAGTGAGAAAAAGCAGAGTGCCTGTTTGCAAGGCTAGGAAAGAGCAGAGCCCCAGTCTTGCTGTTTATCTGCAATGACTGCCAGGGCAAGTGAGGACCAGCAAGACAATTCCTGCCTAGCACCTTCCTTGGAGGAGAGAGAGTGCAACGTTTCATTTTAGCATTTTGGCGCTCACGAGGGAGACAAACTGCTTTGGCTGTTTGCAAGGCTAGGAAAGAGCAGAGCCCCAGTCTTGCTGTTTATCTGCAATGACTGCCAGGGCAAGTGAGGACCAGCAAGACAATTCCTGCCTAGCACCTTCCTTGGAGGAGAGAGAGTGCAACGTTTCATTTTGCTTTTTGGAGTGCGAGAGTGAGAAAAAGCAGAGTGCCTGTTTGCAAGGCTAGGAAAGAGCAGAGCCCCAGTCTTGCTGTTTATCTGCAATGACTGCCAGGGCAAGTGAGGACCAGCAAGACAATTCCTGCCTAGCACCTTCCTTGGAGGAGAGAGAGTGCAACGTTTCATTTTAGCATTTTGGCGCTCACGAGGGAGACAAACTGCTTTGGCTGTTTGCAAGGCTAGGAAAGAGCAGAGCCCCAGTCTTGCTGTTTATCTGCAATGACTGCCAGGGCAAGTGAGGACCAGCAAGACAATTCCTGCCTAGCACCTTCCTTGGAGGAGAGAGAGTGCAACGTTTCATTTTGCTTTTTGGAGTGCGAGAGTGAGAAAAAGCAGAGTGCCTGTTTGCAAGGCTAGGAAAGAGCAGAGCCCCAGTCTTGCTGTTTATCTGCAATGACTGCCAGGGCAAGTGAGGACCAGCAAGACAATTCCTGCCTAGCACCTTCCTTGGAGGAGAGAGAGTGCAACGTTTCATTTTAGCATTTTGGCGCTCACGAGGGAGACAAAGTGCTTTGGCTGTTTGCAAGGCTAGGAAAGAGCAGAGCCCCAGTCTTGCTGTTTATCTGCAATGACTGCCAGGGCAAGTGAGGACCAGCAAGACAATTCCTGCCTAGCACCTTCCTTGGAGGAGAGAGAGTGCAACGTTTCATTTTAGCATTTTGGCGCTCACGAGGGAGACAAAGTGCTTTGGCTGTTTGCAAGGCTAGGAAAGAGCAGAGCCCCAGTCTTGCTGTTTATCTGCAATGACTGCCAGGGCAAGTGAGGACCAGCAAGACAATTCCTGCCTAGCACCTTCCTTGGAGGAGAGAGAGTGCAACGTTTCATTTTGCTTTTTGGAGTGCGAGAGTGAGAAAAAGCAGAGTGCCTGTTTGCAAGGCTAGGAAAGAGCAGAGCCCGAGTCTTGCTGTTTATCTGCAATGACTGCCAGGGCAAGTGAGGACAAGCAAGACAATTCCTGCCTAGCACCTTCCTTGGAGGAGAGAGAGTGCAACGTTTCATTTTAGCATTTTGGCGCTCACGAGGGAGACAAACTGCTTTGGCTGTTTGCAAGGCTAGGAAAGAGCAGAGCCCCAGTCTTGCTGTTTATCTGCAATGACTGCCAGGGCAAGTGAGGACCAGCAAGACAATTCCTGCCTAGCACCTTCCTTGGAGGAGAGAGAGTGCAACGTTTCATTTTGCTTTTTGGAGTGCGAGAGTGAAAAAAAGCAGAGTGCCTGTTTGCAAGGCTAGGAAAGAGCAGAGCCCCAGTCTTGCTGTTTATCTGCAATGACTGCCAGGGCAAGTGAGGACCAGCAAGACAATTCCTGCCTAGCACCTTCCTTGGAGGAGGGAGAGTGCAACGTTTCATTTTGATTTTTGGAGTGCGAGAGTGAGAAAAAGCAGAGTGCCTGTTTGCAAGGCTAGGAAAGAGCAGAGCCCCAGTCTTGCTGTTTATCTGCAATGACTGCCAGGGCAAGTGAGGACCAGCAAGACAATTCCTGCCTAGCACCTTCCTTGGAGGAGAGAGAGTGCAACGTTTCATTTTAGCATTTTGGCGCTCACGAGGGAGACAAAGTGCTTTGGCTGTTTGCAAGGCTAGGAAAGAGCAGAGCCCCAGTCTTGCTGTTTATCTGCAATGACTGCCAGGGCAAGTGAGGACCAGCAAGACAATTCCTGCCTAGCACCTTCCTTGGAGGAGAGAGAGTGCAACGTTTCATTTTAGCATTTTGGCGCTCACGAGGGAGACAAACTGCTTTGGCTGTTTGCAAGGCTAGGAAAGAGCAGAGCCCCAGTCTTGCTGTTTATCTGCAATGACTGCCAGGGCAAGTGAGGACCAGCAAGACAATTCCTGCCTAGCACCTTCCTTGGAGGAGAGAGAGTGCAACGTTTCATTTTGCTTTTTGGAGTGCGAGAGTGAGAAAAAGCAGAGTGCCTGTTTGCAAGGCTAGGAAAGAGCAGAGCCCCAGTCTTGCTGTTTATCTGCAATGACTGCCAGGGCAAGTGAGGACCAGCAAGACAATTCCTGCCTAGCACCTTCCTTGGAGGAGAGAGAGTGCAACGTTTCATTTTAGCATTTTGGCGCTCACGAGGGAGACAAAGTGCTTTGGCTGTTTGCAAGGCTAGGAAAGAGCAGAGCCCCAGTCTTGCTGTTTATCTGCAATGACTGCCAGGGCAAGTGAGGACCAGCAAGACAATTCCTGCCTAGCACCTTCCTTGGAGGAGAGAGAGTGCAACGTTTCATTTTAGCATTTTGGCGCTCACGAGGGAGACAAAGTGCTTTGGCTGTTTGCAAGGCTAGGAAAGAGCAGAGCCCCAGTCTTGCTGTTTATCTGCAATGACTGCCAGGGCAAGTGAGGACCAGCAAGACAATTCCTGCCTAGCACCTTCCTTGGAGGAGAGAGAGTGCAACGTTTCATTTTGCTTTTTGGAGTGCGAGAGTGAGTAAAAGCAGAGTGCCTGTTTGCAAGGCTAGGAAAGAGCAGAGCCCGAGTCTTGCTGTTTATCTGCAATGACTGCCAGGGCAAGTGAGGACAAGCAAGACAATTCCTGCCTAGCACCTTCCTTGGAGGAGAGAGAGTGCAACGTTTCATTTTAGCATTTTGGCGCTCACGAGGGAGACAAACTGCTTTGGCTGTTTGCAAGGCTAGGAAAGAGCAGAGCCCCAGTGTTGCTGTTTATCTGCAATGACTGCCAGGGCAAGTGAGGACCAGCAAGACAATTCCTGCCTAGCACCTTCCTTGGAGGAGAGAGAGTGCAACGTTTCATTTTGCTTTTTGGAGTGCGAGAGTGAAAAAAAGCAGAGTGCCTGTTTGCAAGGCTAGGAAAGAGCAGAGCCCCAGTCTTGCTGTTTATCTGCAATGACTGCCAGGGCAAGTGAGGACCAGCAAGACAATTCCTGCCTAGCACCTTCCTTGGAGGAGGGAGAGTGCAACGTTTCATTTTGATTTTTGGAGTGCGAGAGTGAGAAAAAGCAGAGTGCCTGTTTGCAAGGCTAGGAAAGAGCAGAGCCCCAGTCTTGCTGTTTATCTGCAATGACTGCCAGGGCAAGTGAGGACCAGCAAGACAATTCCTGCCTAGCACCTTCCTTGGAGGAGAGAGAGTGCAACGTTTCATTTTAGCATTTTGGCGCTCACGAGGGAGACAAAGTGCTTTGGCTGTTTGCAAGGCTAGGAAAGAGCAGGGCCCCAGTCTTGCTGTTTATCTGCAATGACTGCCAGGGCAAGTGAGGACCAGCAAGACAATTCCTGCCTAGCACCTTCCTTGGAGGAGAGAGAGTGCAACGTTTCATTTTGCTTTTTGGAGTGCGAGAGTGAGAAAAAGCAGAGTGCCTGTTTGCAAGGCTAGGAAAGAGCAGAGCCCCAGTCTTGCTGTTTATCTGCAATGACTGCCAGGGCAAGTGAGGACCAGCAAGACAATTCCTGCCTAGCACCTTCCTTGGAGGAGAGAGAGTGCAACGTTTCATTTTAGCATTTTGGCGCTCACGAGGGAGACAAACTGCTTTGGCTGTTTGCAAGGCTAGGAAAGAGCAGAGCCCCAGTCTTGCTGTTTATCTGCAATGACTGCCAGGGCAAGTGAGGACCAGCAAGACAATTCCTGCCTAGCACCTTCCTTGGAGGAGAGAGAGTGCAACGTTTCATTTTGCTTGTTGGAGTGCGAGAGTGAAAAAAAGCAGAGTGCCTGTTTGCAAGGCTAGGAAAGAGCAGAGCCCCAGTCTTGCTGTTTATCTGCAATGACTGCCAGGGCAAGTGAGGACCAGCAAGACAATTCCTGCCTAGCACCTTCCTTGGAGGAGAGAGAGTGCAACGTTTCATTTTGATTTTTGGAGTGCGAGAGTGAGAAAAAGCAGAGTGCCTGTTTGCAAGGCTAGGAAAGAGCAGAGCCCCAGTCTTGCTGTTTATCTGCAATGACTGCCAGGGCAAGTGAGGACCAGCAAGACAATTCCTGCCTAGCACCTTCCTTGGAGGAGAGAGAGTGCAACGTTTCATTTTAGCATTTTGGCGCTCACGAGGGAGACAAACTGCTTTGGCTGTTTGCAAGGCTAGGAAAGAGCAGAGCCCCAGTCTTGCTGTTTATCTGCAATGACTGCCAGGGCAAGTGAGGACCAGCAAGACAATTCCTGCCTAGCACCTTCCTTGGAGGAGAGAGAGTGCAACGTTTCATTTTGCTTTTTGGAGTGCGAGAGTGAGAAAAAGCAGAGTGCCTGTTTGCAAGGCTAGGAAAGAGCAGAGCCCCAGTCTTGCTGTTTATCTGCAATGACTGCCAGGGCAAGTGAGGACCAGCAAGACAATTCCTGCCTAGCACCTTCCTTGGAGGAGAGAGAGTGCAACGTTTCATTTTGCTTTTTGGAGTGCGAGAGTGAGAAAAAGCAGAGTGCCTGTTTGCAAGGCTAGGAAAGAGCAGAGCCCCAGTCTTGCTGTTTATCTGCAATGACTGCCAGGGCAAGTGAGGACCAGCAAGACAATTCCTGCCTAGCACCTTCCTTGGAGGAGAGAGAGTGCAACGTTTCATTTTAGCATTTTGGCGCTCACGAGGGAGACAAACTGCTTTGGCTGTTTGCAAGGCTAGGAAAGAGCAGAGCCCCAGTCTTGCTGTTTATCTGCAATGACTGCCAGGGCAAGTGAGGACCAGCAAGACAATTCCTGCCTAGCACCTTCCTTGGAGGAGAGAGAGTGCAACGTTTCATTTTGCTTTTTGGAGTGCGAGAGTGAGAAAAAGCAGAGTGCCTGTTTGCAAGGCTAGGAAAGAGCAGAGCCCCAGTCTTGCTGTTTATCTGCAATGACTGCCAGGGCAAGTGAGGACCAGCAAGACAATTCCTGCCTAGCACCTTCCTTGGAGGAGAGAGAGTGCAACGTTTCATTTTAGCATTTTGGCGCTCACGAGGGAGACAAAGTGCTTTGGCTGTTTGCAAGGCTAGGAAACAGCAGAGCCCCAGTCTTGCTGTTTATCTGCAATGACTGCCAGGGCAAGTGAGGACCAGCAAGACAATTCCTGCCTAGCACCTTCCTTGGAGGAGAGAGAGTGCAACGTTTCATTTTAGCATTTTGGCGCTCACGAGGGAGACAAACTGCTTTGGCTGTTTGCAAGGCTAGGAAAGAGCAGAGCCCCAGTCTTGCTGTTTATCTGCAATGACTGCCAGGGCAAGTGAGGACCAGCAAGACAATTCCTGCCTAGCACCTTCCTTGGAGGAGAGAGAGTGCAACGTTTCATTTTGCTTTTTGGAGTGCGAGAGTGAGAAAAAGCAGAGTGCCTGTTTGCAAGGCTAGGAAAGAGCAGAGCCCGAGTCTTGCTGTTTATCTGCAATGACTGCCAGGGCAAGTGAGGACCAGCAAGCCAATTCCTGCCTAGCACCTTCCTTGGAGGAGAGAGAGTGCAACGTTTCATTTTAGCATTTTGGCGCTCACGAGGGAGACAAAGTGCTTTGGCTGTTTGCAAGGCTAGGAAAGAGCAGAGCCCCAGTCTTGCTGTTTATCTGCAATGACTGCCAGGGCAAGTGAGGACCAGCAAGACAATTCCTGCCTAGCACCTTCCTTGGAGGAGAGAGAGTGCAACGTTTCATTTTGCTTTTTGGAGTGCGAGAGTGAGAAAAAGCAGAGTGCCTGTTTGCAAGGCTAGGAAAGAGCAGAGCCCCAGTCTTGCTGTTTATCTGCAATGACTGCCAGGGCAAGTGAGGACCAGCAAGACAATTCCTGCCTAGTACCTTCCTTGGAGGAGGGAGAGTGCAACGTTTCATTTTGATTTTTGGAGTGCGAGAGTGAGAAAAAGCAGAGTCCCTGTTTGCAAGGCTAGGAAAGAGCAGAGCCCCAGTCTTGCTGTTTATCTGCAATGACTGCCAGGGCAAGTGAGGACCAGCAAGACAATTCCTGCCTAGCACCTTCCTTGGAGGAGAGAGAGTGCAACGTTTCATTTTAGCATTTTGGCGCTCACGAGGGAGACAAACTGCTTTGGCTGTTTGCAAGGCTAGGAAAGAGCAGAGCCCCAGTCTTGCTGTTTATCTGCAATGACTGCCAGGGCAAGTGAGGACCAGCAAGACAATTCCTGCCTAGCACCTTCCTTGGAGGAGAGAGAGTGCAACGTTTCATTTTGCTTTTTGGAGTGCGAGAGTGAGAAAAAGCAGAGTTCCTGTTTGCAAGGCTAGGAAAGAGCAGAGCCCCAGTCTTGCTGTTTATCTGCAATGACTGCCAGGGCAAGTGAGGACCAGCAAGACAATTCCTGCCTAGCACCTTCCTTGGAGGAGAGAGAGTGCAACGTTTCATTTTAGCATTTTGGCGCTCACGAGGGAGACAAAGTGCTTTGGCTGTTTGCAAGGCTAGGAAAGAGCAGAGCCCCAGTCTTGCTGTTTATCTGCAATGACTGCCAGGGCAAGTGAGGACCAGCAAGACAATTCCTGCCTAGCACCTTCCTTGGAGGAGAGAGAGTGCAACGTTTCATTTTGCTTTTTGGAGTGCGAGAGTGAGAAAAAGCAGAGTGCCTGTTTGCAAGGCTAGGAAAGAGCAGAGCCCCAGTCTTGCTGTTTATCTGCAATGACTGCCAGGGCAAGTGAGGACCAGCAAGACAATTCCTGCCTAGTACCTTCCTTGGAGGAGGGAGAGTGCAACGTTTCATTTTGATTTTTGGATGCGAGAGTGAGAAAAAGCAGAGTCCCTGTTTGCAAGGCTAGGAAAGAGCAGAGCCCCAGTCTTGCTCTTTATCTGCAATGACTGCCAGGGCAAGTGAGGACCAGCAAGACAATTCCTGCCTAGCACCTTCCTTGGAGGAGAGAGAGTGCAACGTTTCATTTTAGCATTTTGGCGCTCACGAGGGAGACAAACTGCTTTGGCTGTTTGCAAGGCTAGGAAAGAGCAGAGCCCCAGTCTTGCTGTTTATCTGCAATGACTGCCAGGGCAAGTGAGGACCAGCAAGACAATTCCTGCCTAGCACCTTCCTTGGAGGAGAGAGAGTGCAACGTTTCATTTTGCTTTTTGGAGTGCGAGAGTGAGAAAAAGCAGAGTGCCTGTTTGCAAGGCTAGGAAAGAGCAGAGCCCCAGTCTTGCTGTTTATCTGCAATGACTGCCAGGGCAAGTGAGGACCAGCAAGACAATTCCTGCCTAGCACCTTCCTTGGAGGAGAGAGAGTGCAACGTTTCATTTTAGCATTTTGGCGCTCACGAGGGAGACAAAGTGCTTTGGCTGTTTGCAAGGCTAGGAAAGAGCAGAGCCCCAGTCTTGCTGTTTATCTGCAATGACTGCCAGGGCAAGTGAGGACCAGCAAGACAATTCCTGCCTAGCACCTTCCTTGGAGGAGAGAGAGTGCAACGTTTCATTTTGCTTTTTGGAGTGCGAGAGTGAGAAAAAGCAGAGTGCCTGTTTGCAAGGCTAGGAAAGAGCAGAGCCCCAGTCTTGCTGTTTATCTGCAATGACTGCCAGGGCAAGTGAGGACCAGCAAGACAATTCCTGCCTAGCACCTTCCTTGGAGGAGAGAGAGTGCAACGTTTCATTTTAGCATTTTGGCGCTCACGAGGGAGACAAACTGCTTTGGCTGTTTGCAAGGCTAGGAAAGAGCAGAGCCCCAGTCTTGCTGTTTATCTGCAATGACTGCCAGGGCAAGTGAGGACCAGCAAGACAATTCCTGCCTAGCACCTTCCTTGGAGGAGAGAGAGTGCAACGTTTCATTTTAGCATTTTGGCGCTCACGAGGGAGACAAACTGCTTTGGCTGTTTGCAAGGCTAGGAAAGAGCAGAGCCCCAGTCTTGCTGTTTATCTGCAATGACTGCCAGGGCAAGTGAGGACCAGCAAGACAATTCCTGCCTAGCACCTTCCTTGGAGGAGAGAGAGTGCAACGTTTCATTTTAGCATTTTGGCGCTCACGAGGGAGACAAAGTGCTTTGGCTGTTTGCAAGGCTAGGAAAGAGCAGAGCCCCAGTCTTGCTGTTTATCTGCAATGACTGCCAGGGCAAGTGAGGACCAGCAAGACAATTCCTGCCTAGCACCTTCCTTGGAGGAGAGAGAGTGCAACGTTTCATTTTAGCATTTTGGCGCTCACGAGGGAGACAAACTGCTTTGGCTGTTTGCAAGGCTAGGAAAGAGCAGAGCCCCAGTCTTGCTGTTTATCTGCAATGACTGCCAGGGCAAGTGAGGACCAGCAAGACAATTCCTGCCTAGCACCTTCCTTGGAGGAGAGAGAGTGCAACGTTTCATTTTGCTTTTTGGAGTGCGAGAGTGAGAAAAAGCAGAGTGCCTGTTTGCAAGGCTAGGAAAGAGCAGAGCCCCAGTCTTGCTGTTTATCTGCAATGACTGCCAGGGCAAGTGAGGACCAGCAAGACAATTCCTGCCTAGCACCTTCCTTGGAGGAGAGAGAGTGCAACGTTTCATTTTAGCATTTTGGCGCTCACGAGGGAGACAAACTGCTTTGGCTGTTTGCAAGGCTAGGAAAGAGCAGAGCCCCAGTCTTGCTGTTTATCTGCAATGACTGCCAGGGCAAGTGAGGACCAGCAAGACAATTCCTGCCTAGCACCTTCCTTGGAGGAGAGAGAGTGCAACTTTTCATTTTAGCAGTTTGGCGCTCACGAGGGAGACAAACTGCTTTGGCTGTTTGCAAGGCTAGGAAAGAGCAGAGCCCCAGTCTTGCTGTTTATCTGCAATGACTGCCAGGGCAAGTGAGGACCAGCAAGACAATTCCTGCCTAGCACCTTCCTTGGAGGAGAGAGAGTGCAACGTTTCATTTTAGCATTTTGGCGCTCACGAGGGAGACAAAGTGCTTTGGCTGTTTGCAAGGCTAGGAAAGAGCAGAGCCCCAGTCTTGCTGTTTATCTGCAATGACTGCCAGGCCAAGTGAGGACCAGCAAGACAATTCCTGCCTAGCACCTTCCTTGGAGGAGAGAGAGTGCAACGTTTCATTTTAGCATTTTGGCGCTGACGAGGGAGACAAACTGCTTTGGCTGTTTGCAAGGCTAGGAAAGAGCAGAGCCCCAGTCTTGCTGTTTATCTGCAATGACTGCCAGGGCAAGTGAGGACCAGCAAGACAATTCCTGCCTAGCACCTTCCTTGGAGGAGAGAGAGTGCAACGTTTCATTTTGCTTTTTGGAGTGCGAGAGTGAGAAAAAGCAGAGTGCCTGTTTGCAAGGCTAGGAAAGAGCAGAGCCCCAGTCTTGCTGTTTATCTGCAATGACTGCCAGGGCAAGTGAGGACCAGCAAGACAATTCCTGCCTAGCACCTTCCTTGGAGGAGAGAGAGTGCAACGTTTCATTTTGATTTTTGGAGTGCGAGAGTGAGAAAAAGCAGAGTGCCTGTTTGCAAGGCTAGGAAAGAGCAGTGCCCCAGTCTTGCTGTTTATCTGCAATGACTGCCAGGGCAAGTGAGGACCAGCAAGACAATTCCTGCCTAGCACCTTCCTTGGAGGAGAGAGAGTGCAACGTTTCATTTTAGCATTTTGGCGCTCACGAGGGAGACAAACTGCTTTGGCTGTTTGCAAGGCTAGGAAAGAGCAGAGCCCCAGTCTTGCTGTTTATCTGCAATGACTGCCAGGGCAAGTGAGGACCAGCAAGACAATTCCTGCCTAGCACCTTCCTTGGAGGAGAGAGAGTGCAACGTTTCATTTTGATTTTTGGAGTGCGAGAGTGAGAAAAAGCAGAGTGCCTGTTTGCAAGGCTAGGAAAGAGCAGAGCCCCAGTCTTGCTGTTTATCTGCAATGACTGCCAGGGCAAGTGAGGACCAGCAAGACAATTCCTGCCTAGCACCTTCCTTGGAGGAGAGAGAGTGCAACGTTTCATTTTAGCATTTTGGCGCTCACGAGGGAGACAAAGTGCTTTGGCTGTTTGCAAGGCTAGGAAAGAGCAGAGCCCCAGTCTTTCTGTTTATCTGCAATGACTGCCAGGGCAAGTGAGGACCAGCAAGACAATTCCTGCCTAGCACCTTCCTTGGAGGAGAGAGAGTGCAACGTTTCATTTTGCTTTTTGGAGTGCGAGAGTGAGAAAAAGCAGAGTGCCTGTTTGCAAGGCTAGGAAAGAGCAGAGCCCCAGTCTTGCTGTTTATCTGCAATGACTGCCAGGGCAAGTGAGGACCAGCAAGACAATTCCTGCCTAGCACCTTCCTTGGAGGAGAGAGAGTGCCACGTTTCATTTTAGCATTTTGGCGCTCACGAGGGAGACAAACTGCTTTGGCTGTTTGCAAGGCTAGGAAAGAGCAGAGCCCCAGTCTTGCTGTTTATCTGCAATGACTGCCAGGGCAAGTGAGGACCAGCAAGACAATTCCTGCCTAGCACCTTCCTTGGAGGAGAGAGAGTGCAACTTTTCATTTTAGCAGTTTGGCGCTCACGAGGGAGACAAACTGCTTTGGCTGTTTGCAAGGCTAGGAAAGAGCAGAGCCCCAGTCTTGCTGTTTATCTGCAATGACTGCCAGGGCAAGTGAGGACCAGCAAGACAATTCCTGCCTAGCACCTTCCTTGGAGGAGAGAGAGTGCAACGTTTCATTTTAGCATTTTGGCGCTCACGAGGGAGACAAAGTGCTTTGGCTGTTTGCAAGGCTAGGAAAGAGCAGAGCCCCAGTCTTGCTGTTTATCTGCAATGACTGCCAGGGCAAGTGAGGACCAGCAAGACAATTCCTGCCTAGCACCTTCCTTGGAGGAGAGAGAGTGCAACGTTTCATTTTAGCATTTTGGCGCTGACGAGGGAGACAAACTGCTTTGGCTGTTTGCAAGGCTAGGAAAGAGCAGAGCCCCAGTCTTGCTGTTTATCTGCAATGACTGCCAGGGCAAGTGAGGACCAGCAAGACAATTCCTGCCTAGCACCTTCCTTGGAGGAGAGAGAGTGCAACGTTTCATTTTAGCATTTTGGCGTTCACGAGGGAGACAAACTGCTTTGGCTGTTTGCAAGGCTAGGAAAGAGCAGAGCCCCAGTCTTGCTGTTTATCTGCAATGACTGCCAGGGCAAGTGAGGACCAGCAAGACAATTCCTGCCTAGCACCTTCCTTGGAGGAGAGAGAGTGCAACGTTTCATTTTGCTTTTTGGAGTGCGAGAGTGAGAAAAAGCAGAGTGCCTGTTTGCAAGGCTAGGAAAGAGCAGAGCCCCAGTCTTGCTGTTTATCTGCAATGACTGCCAGGGCAAGTGAGGACCAGCAAGACAATTCCTGCCTAGCACCTTCCTTGGAGGAGAGAGAGTGCAACGTTTCATTTTAGCATTTTGGCGCTCACGAGGGAGACAAACTGCTTTGGCTGTTTGCAAGGCTAGGAAAGAGCAGAGCCCCAGTCTTGCTGTTTATCTGCAATGACTGCCAGGGCAAGTGAGGACCAGCAAGACAATTCCTGCCTAGCACCTTCCTTGGAGGAGAGAGAGTGCAACGTTTCATTTTGCTTTTTGGAGTGCGAGAGTGAGAAAAAGAAGAGTGCCTGTTTGCAAGGCTAGGAAAGAGCAGAGCCCCAGTCTTGCTGTTTATCTGCAATGACTGCCAGGGCAAGTGAGGACCAGCAAGACAATTCCTGCCTAGCACCTTCCTTGGAGGAGAGAGAGTGCAACGTTTCATTTTAGCATTTTGGCGCTCACGAGGGAGACAAACTGCTTTGGCTGTTTGCAAGGCTAGGAAAGAGCAGAGCCCCAGTCTTGCTGTTTATCTGCAATGACTGCCAGGGCAAGTGAGGACCAGCAAGACAATTCCTGCCTAGCACCTTCCTTGGAGGAGAGAGAGTGCAACGTTTCATTTTAGCATTTTGGCGCTCACGAGGGAGACAAACTGCTTTGGCTGTTTGCAAGGCTAGGAAAGAGCAGAGCCCGAGTCTTGCTGTTTATCTGCAATGACTGCCAGGGCAAGTGAGGACCAGCAAGACAATTCCTGCCTAGCACCTTCCTTGTAGGAGAGAGAGTGCAACGTTTCATTTTAGCATTTTGGCGTTCACGAGCGAGACAAACTGCTTTGGCTGTTTGCAAGGCTAGGAAAGAGCAGAGCCCCAGTCTTGCTGTTTATCTGCAATGACTGCCAGGGCAAGTGAGGACCAGCAAGACAATTCCTGCCTAGCACCTTCCTTGGAGGAGAGAGAGTGCAACGTTTCATTTTGCTTTTTGGAGTGCGAGAGTGAGAAAAAGCAGAGTGCCTGTTTGCAAGGCTAGGAAAGAGCAGAGCCCCAGTCTTGCTGTTTATCTGCAATGACTGCCAGGGCAAGTGAGGACCAGCAAGACAATTCCTGCCTAGCACCTTCCTTGGAGGAGAGAGAGTGCAACGTTTCATTTTAGCATTTTGGCGCTCACGAGGGAGACAAAGTGCTTTGGCTGTTTGCAAGGCTAGGAAAGAGCAGAGCCCCAGTCTTGCTGTTTATCTGCAATGACTGCCAGGGCAAGTGAGGACCAGCAAGACAATTCCTGCCTAGCACCTTCCTTGGAGGAGAGAGAGTGCAACGTTTCATTTTGCTTTTTGGAGTGCGAGAGTGAGAAAAAGCAGAGTGCCTGTTTGCAAGGCTAGGAAAGAGCAGAGCCCCAGTCTTGCTGTTTATCTGCAATGACTGCCAGGGCAAGTGAGGACCAGCAAGACAATTCCTGCCTAGCACCTTCCTTGGAGGAGAGAGAGTGCAACGTTTCATTTTGCTTTTTGGAGTGCGAGAGTGAGAAAAAGCAGAGTGCCTGTTTGCAAGGCTAGGAAAGAGCAGAGCCCCAGTCTTGCTGTTTATCTGCAATGACTGCCAGGGCAAGTGAGGACCTGCAAGACAATTCCTGCCTAGCACCTTCCTTGGAGGAGAGAGAGTGCAACGTTTCATTTTAGCATTTTGGCGCTCACGAGGGAGACAAATTGCTTTGGCTGTTTGCAAGGCTAGGAAAGAGCAGAGCCCCAGTCTTGCTGTTTATCTGCAATGACTGCCAGGGCAAGTGAGGACCAGCAAGACAATTCCTGCCTAGCACCTTCCTTGGAGGAGAGAGAGTGCAACGTTTCATTTTGCTTTTTGGAGTGCGAGAGTGAGAAAAAGCAGAGTGCCTGTTTGCAAGGCTAGGAAAGAGCAGAGCCCCAGTCTTGCTGTTTATCTGCAATGACTGCCAGGGCAAGTGAGGACCAGCAAGACAATTCCTGCCTAGTACCTTCCTTGGAGGAGGGAGAGTGCAACGTTTCATTTTGATTTTTGGAGTGCGAGAGTGAGAAAAAGCAGAGTCCCTGTTTGCAAGGCTAGGAAAGAGCAGTGCCCCAGTCTTGCTGTTTATCTGCAATGACTGCCAGGGCAAGTGAGGACCAGCAAGACAATTCCTGCCTAGCACCTTCCTTGGAGGAGAGAGAGTGCAACGTTTCATTTTAGCATTTTGGCGCTCACGAGGGAGACAAACTGCTTTGGCTGTTTGCAAGGCTAGGAAAGAGCAGAGCCCCAGTCTTGCTGTTTATCTGCAATGACTGCCAGGGCAAGTGAGGACCAGCAAGACAATTCCTGCCTAGCACCTTCCTTGGAGGAGAGAGAGTGCAACGTTTCATTTTGCTTTTTGGAGTGCGAGAGTGAGAAAAAGCAGAGTGCCTGTTTGCAAGGCTAGGAAAGAGCAGAGCCCCAGTCTTGCTGTTTATCTGCAATGACTGCCAGGGCAAGTGAGGACCAGCAAGACAATTCCTGCCTAGCACCTTCCTTGGAGGAGAGAGAGTGCAACGTTTCATTTTAGCATTTTGGCGCTCACGAGGGAGACAAAGTGCTTTGGCTGTTTGCAAGGCTAGGAAAGAGCAGAGCCCCAGTCTTGCTGTTTATCTGCAATGACTGCCAGGGCAAGTGAGGACCAGCAAGACAATTCCTGCCTAGCACCTTCCTTGGAGGAGAGAGAGTGCAACGTTTCATTTTGCTTTTTGGAGTGCGAGAGTGAGAAAAAGCAGAGTGCCTGTTTGCAAGGCTAGGAAAGAGCAGAGCCCCAGTCTTGCTGTTTATCTGCAATGACTGCCAGGGCAAGTGAGGACCAGCAAGACAATTCCTGCCTAGCACCTTCCTTGGAGGAGAGAGAGTGCAACGTTTCATTTTAGCATTTTGGCGCTCACGAGGGAGACAAACTGCTTTGGCTGTTTGCAAGGCTAGGAAAGAGCAGAGCCCCAGTCTTGCTGTTTATCTGCAATGACTGCCAGGGCAAGTGAGGACCAGCAAGACAATTCCTGCCTAGCACCTTCCTTGGAGGAGAGAGAGTGCAACGTTTCATTTTAGCATTTTGGCGCTCACGAGGGAGACAAACTGCTTTGGCTGTTTGCAAGGCTAGGAAAGAGCAGAGCCCCAGTCTTGCTGTTTATCTGCAATGACTGCCAGGGCAAGTGAGGACCAGCAAGACAATTCCTGCCTAGCACCTTCCTTGGAGGAGAGAGAGTGCAACGTTTCATTTTAGCATTTTGGCGCTCACGAGGGAGACAAAGTGCTTTGGCTGTTTGCAAGGCTAGGAAAGAGCAGAGCCCCAGTCTTGCTGTTTATCTGCAATGACTGCCAGGGCAAGTGAGGACCAGCAAGACAATTCCTGCCTAGCACCTTCCTTGGAGGAGAGAGAGTGCAACGTTTCATTTTAGCATTTTGGCGCTCACGAGGGAGACAAAGTGCTTTGGCTGTTTGCAAGGCTAGGAAAGAGCAGAGCCCCAGTCTTGCTGTTTATCTGCAATGACTGCCAGGGCAAGTGAGGACCAGCAAGACAATTCCTGCCTAGCACCTTCCTTGGAGGAGAGAGAGTGCAACGTTTCATTTTGCTTTTTGGAGTGCGAGAGTGAGAAAAAGCAGAGTGCCTGTTTGCAAGGCTAGGAAAGAGCAGAGCCCCAGTCTTGCTGTTTATCTGCAATGACTGCCAGGGCAAGTGAGGACCAGCAAGACAATTCCTGCCTAGCACCTTCCTTGGAGGAGAGAGAGTGCAACGTTTCATTTTGATTTTTGGAGTGCGAGAGTGAGAAAAAGCAGAGTGCCTGTTTGCAAGGCTAGGAAAGAGCAGTGCCCCAGTCTTGCTGTTTATCTGCAATGACTGCCAGGGCAAGTGAGGACCAGCAAGACAATTCCTGCCTAGCACATTCCTTGGAGGAGAGAGAGTGCAACGTTTCATTTTAGCATTTTGGCGCTCACGAGGGAGACAAACTGCTTTGGCTGTTTGCAAGGCTAGGAAAGAGCAGAGCCCCAGTCTTGCTGTTTATCTGCAATGACTGCCAGGGCAAGTGAGGACCAGCAAGACAATTCCTGCCTAGCACCTTCCTTGGAGGAGAGAGAGTGCAACGTTTCATTTTGATTTTTGGAGTGCGAGAGTGAGAAAAAGCAGAGTGCCTGTTTGCAAGGCTAGGAAAGAGCAGAGCCCCAGTCTTGCTGTTTATCTGCAATGACTGCCAGGGCAAGTGAGGACCAGCAAGACAATTCCTGCCTAGCACCTTCCTTGGAGGAGAGAGAGTGCAACGTTTCATTTTAGCATTTTGGCGCTCACGAGGGAGACAAAGTGCTTTGGCTGTTTGCAAGGCTAGGAAAGAGCAGAGCCCCAGTCTTGCTGTTTATCTGCAATGACTGCCAGGGCAAGTGAGGACCAGCAAGACAATTCCTGCCTAGCACCTTCCTTGGAGGAGAGAGAGTGCAACGTTTCATTTTGCTTTTTGGAGTGCGAGAGTGAGAAAAAGCACAGTGCCTGTTTGCAAGGCTAGGAAAGAGCAGAGCCCCAGTCTTGCTGTTTATCTGCAATGACTGCCAGGGCAAGTGAGGACCAGCAAGACAATTCCTGCCTAGCACCTTCCTTGGAGGAGAGAGAGTGCAACGTTTCATTTTAGCATTTTGGCGCTCACGAGGGAGACAAACTGCTTTGGCTGTTTGCAAGGCTAGGAAAGAGCAGAGCCCCAGTCTTGCTGTTTATCTGCAATGACTGCCAGGGCAAGTGAGGACCAGCAAGACAATTCCTGCCTAGCACCTTCCTTGGAGGAGAGAGAGTGCAACGTTTCATTTTAGCATTTTGGCGCTCACGAGGGAGACAAACTGCTTTGGCTGTTTGCAAGGCTAGGAAAGAGCAGAGCCCCAGTCTTGCTGTTTATCTGCAATGACTGCCAGGGCAAGTGAGGACCAGCAAGACAATTCCTGCCTAGCACCTTCCTTGGAGGAGAGAGAGTGCAACGTTTCATTTTGCTTTTTGGAGTGCGAGAGTGAGAAAAAGCAGAGTGCCTGTTTGCAAGGCTAGGAAAGAGCAGAGCCCCAGTCTTGCTGTTTATCTGCAATGACTGCCAGGGCAAGTGAGGACCAGCAAGACAATTCCTGCCTAGCACCTTCCTTGGAGGAGAGAGAGTGCAACGTTTCATTTTGCTTTTTGGAGTGCGAGAGTGAGAAAAAGCAGAGTGCCTGTTTGCAAGGCTAGGAAAGAGCAGAGCCCCAGTCTTGCTGTTTATCTGCAATGACTGCCAGGGCAAGTGAGGACCTGCAAGACAATTCCTGCCTAGCACCTTCCTTGGAGGAGAGAGAGTGCAACGTTTCATTTTAGCATTTTGGCGCTCACGAGGGAGACAAATTGCTTTGGCTGTTTGCAAGGCTAGGAAAGAGCAGAGCCCCAGTCTTGCTGTTTATCTGCAATGACTGCCAGGGCAAGTGAGGACCAGCAAGACAATTCCTGCCTAGCACCTTCCTTGGAGGAGAGAGAGTGCAACGTTTCATTTTGCTTTTTGGAGTGCGAGAGTGAGAAAAAGCAGAGTGCCTGTTTGCAAGGCTAGGAAAGAGCAGAGCCCCAGTCTTGCTGTTTATCTGCAATGACTGCCAGGGCAAGTGAGGACCAGCAAGACAATTCCTGCCTAGTACCTTCCTTGGAGGAGGGAGAGTGCAACGTTTCATTTTGATTTTTGGAGTGCGAGAGTGAGAAAAAGCAGAGTCCCTGTTTGCAAGGCTAGGAAAGAGCAGTGCCCCAGTCTTGCTGTTTATCTGCAATGACTGCCAGGGCAAGTGAGGACCAGCAAGACAATTCCTGCCTAGCACCTTCCTTGGAGGAGAGAGAGTGCAACGTTTCATTTTAGCATTTTGGCGCTCACGAGGGAGACAAACTGCTTTGGCTGTTTGCAAGGCTAGGAAAGAGCAGAGCCCCAGTCTTGCTGTTTATCTGCAATGACTGCCAGGGCAAGTGAGGACCAGCAAGACAATTCCTGCCTAGCACCTTCCTTGGAGGAGAGAGAGTGCAACGTTTCATTTTAGCATTTTGGCGCTCACGAGGGAGACAAAGTGCTTTGGCTGTTTGCAAGGCTAGGAAAGAGCAGAGCCCCAGTCTTGCTGTTTATCTGCAATGACTGCCAGGGCAAGTGAGGACCAGCAAGACAATTCCTGCCTAGCACCTTCCTTGGAGGAGAGAGAGTGCAACGTTTCATTTTGCTTTTTGGAGTGCGAGAGTGAGAAAAAGCAGAGTGCCTGTTTGCAAGGCTAGGAAAGAGCAGAGCCCCAGTCTTGCTGTTTATCTGCAATGACTGCCAGGGCAAGTGAGGACCAGCAAGACAATTCCTGCCTAGCACCTTCCTTGGAGGAGAGAGAGTGCAACGTTTCATTTTGCTTTTTGGAGTGCGAGAGTGAGAAAAAGCAGAGTGCCTGTTTGCAAGGCTAGGAAAGAGCAGAGCCCCAGTCTTGCTGTTTATCTGCAATGACTGCCAGGGCAAGTGAGGACCTGCAAGACAATTCCTGCCTAGCACCTTCCTTGGAGGAGAGAGAGTGCAACGTTTCATTTTAGCATTTTGGCGCTCACGAGGGAGACAAATTGCTTTGGCTGTTTGCAAGGCTAGGAAAGAGCAGAGCCCCAGTCTTGCTGTTTATCTGCAATGACTGCCAGGGCAAGTGAGGACCAGCAAGACAATTCCTGCCTAGCACCTTCCTTGGAGGAGAGAGAGTGCAACGTTTCATTTTGCTTTTTGGAGTGCGAGAGTGAGAAAAAGCAGAGTGCCTGTTTGCAAGGCTAGGAAAGAGCAGAGCCCCAGTCTTGCTGTTTATCTGCAATGACTGCCAGGGCAAGTGAGGACCAGCAAGACAATTCCTGCCTAGTACCTTCCTTGGAGGAGGGAGAGTGCAACGTTTCATTTTGATTTTTGGAGTGCGAGAGTGAGAAAAAGCAGAGTCCCTGTTTGCAAGGCTAGGAAAGAGCAGTGCCCCAGTCTTGCTGTTTATCTGCAATGACTGCCAGGGCAAGTGAGGACCAGCAAGACAATTCCTGCCTAGCACCTTCCTTGGAGGAGAGAGAGTGCAACGTTTCATTTTAGCATTTTGGCGCTCACGAGGGAGACAAACTGCTTTGGCTGTTTGCAAGGCTAGGAAAGAGCAGAGCCCCAGTCTTGCTGTTTATCTGCAATGACTGCCAGGGCAAGTGAGGACCAGCAAGACAATTCCTGCCTAGCACCTTCCTTGGAGGAGAGAGAGTGCAACGTTTCATTTTGCTTTTTGGAGTGCGAGAGTGAGAAAAAGCAGAGTGCCTGTTTGCAAGGCTAGGAAAGAGCAGAGCCCCAGTCTTGCTGTTTATCTGCAATGACTGCCAGGGCAAGTGAGGACCAGCAAGACAATTCCTGCCTAGCACCTTCCTTGGAGGAGAGAGAGTGCAACGTTTCATTTTAGCATTTTGGCGCTCACGAGGGAGACAAAGTGCTTTGGCTGTTTGCAAGGCTAGGAAAGAGCAGAGCCCCAGTCTTGCTGTTTATCTGCAATGACTGCCAGGGCAAGTGAGGACCAGCAAGACAATTCCTGCCTAGCACCTTCCTTGGAGGAGAGAGAGTGCAACGTTTCATTTTGCTTTTTGGAGTGCGAGAGTGAGAAAAAGCAGAGTGCCTGTTTGCAAGGCTAGGAAAGAGCAGAGCCCCAGTCTTGCTGTTTATCTGCAATGACTGCCAGGGCAAGTGAGGACCAGCAAGACAATTCCTGCCTAGCACCTTCCTTGGAGGAGAGAGAGTGCAACGTTTCATTTTAGCATTTTGGCGCTCACGAGGGAGACAAAGTACTTTGGCTGTTTGCAAGGCTAGGAAAGAGCAGAGCCCCAGTCTTGCTGTTTATCTGCAATGACTGCCAGGGCAAGTGAGGACCAGCAAGACAATTCCTGCCTAGCACCTTCCTTGGAGGAGAGAGAGTGCAACGTTTCATTTTAGCATTTTGGCGCTCACGAGGGAGACAAACTGCTTTGGCTGTTTGCAAGGCTAGGAAAGAGCAGAGCCCCAGTCTTGCTGTTTATCTGCAATGACTGCCAGGGCAAGTGAGGACCAGCAAGACAATTCCTGCCTAGCACCTTCCTTGGAGGAGAGAGAGTGCAACGTTTCATTTTAGCATTTTGGCGCTCACGAGGGAGACAAAGTGCTTTGGCTGTTTGCAAGGCTAGGAAAGAGCAGAGCCCCAGTCTTGCTGTTTATCTGCAATGACTGCCAGGGCAAGTGAGGACCAGCAAGACAATTCCTGCCTAGCACCTTCCTTGGAGGAGAGAGAGTGCAACGTTTCATTTTAGCATTTTGGCGCTCACGAGGGAGACAAACTGCTTTGGCTGTTTGCAAGGCTAGGAAAGAGCAGAGCCCCAGTCTTGCTGTTTATCTGCAATGACTGCCAGGGCAAGTGAGGACCAGCAAGACAATTCCTGCCTAGCACCTTCCTTGGAGGAGAGAGAGTGCAACGTTTCATTTTGCTTTTTGGAGTGCGAGAGTGAGAAAAAGCAGAGTGCCTGTTTGCAAGGCTAGGAAAGAGCAGAGCCCCAGTCTTGCTGTTTATCTGCAATGACTGCCAGGGCAAGTGAGGACCAGCAAGACAATTCCTGCCTAGCACCTTCCTTGGAGGAGAGAGAGTGCAACGTTTCATTTTGCTTTTTGGAGTGCGAGAGTGAGAAAAAGCAGAGTGCCTGTTTGCAAGGCTAGGAAAGAGCAGTGCCCCAGTCTTGCTGTTTATCTGCAATGACTGCCAGGGCAAGTGAGGACCAGCAAGACAATTCCTGCCTAGCACCTTCCTTGGAGGAGAGAGAGTGCAACGTTTCATTTTAGCATTTTGGCGCTCACGAGGGAGACAAACTGCTTTGGCTGTTTGCAAGGCTAGGAAAGAGCAGAGCCCCAGTCTTGCTGTTTATCTGCAATGACTGCCAGGGCAAGTGAGGACCAGCAAGACAATTCCTGCCTAGCACCTTCCTTGGAGGAGAGAGAGTGCAACGTTTCATTTTGATTTTTGGAGTGCGAGAGTGAGAAAAAGCAGAGTGCCTGTTTGCAAGGCTAGGAAAGAGCAGAGCCCCAGTCTTGCTGTTTATCTGCAATGACTGCCAGGGCAAGTGAGGACCAGCAAGACAATTCCTGCCTAGCACCTTCCTTGGAGGAGAGAGAGTGCAACGTTTCATTTTAGCATTTTGGCGCTCACGAGGGAGACAAAGTGCTTTGGCTGTTTGCAAGGCTAGGAAAGAGCAGAGCCCCAGTCTTGCTGTTTATCTGCAATGACTGCCAGGGCAAGTGAGGACCAGCAAGACAATTCCTGCCTAGCACCTTCCTTGGAGGAGAGAGAGTGCAACGTTTCATTTTGCTTTTTGGAGTGCGAGAGTGAGAAAAAGCAGAGTGCCTGTTTGCAAGGCTAGGAAAGAGCAGAGCCCCAGTCTTGCTGTTTATCTGCAATGACTGCCAGGGCAAGTGAGGACCAGCAAGACAATTCCTGCCTAGCACCTTCCTTGGAGGAGAGAGAGTGCAACGTTTCATTTTAGCATTTTGGCGCTCACGAGGGAGACAAACTGCTTTGGCTGTTTGCAAGGCTAGGAAAGAGCAGAGCCCCAGTCTTGCTGTTTATCTGCAATGACTGCCAGGGCAAGTGAGGACCAGCAAGACAATTCCTGCCTAGCACCTTCCTTGGAGGAGAGAGAGTGCAACGTTTCATTTTAGCATTTTGGCGCTCACGAGGGAGACAAACTGCTTTGGCTGTTTGCAAGGCTAGGAAAGAGCAGAGCCCCAGTCTTGCTGTTTATCTGCAATGACTGCCAGGGCAAGTGAGGACCAGCAAGACAATTCCTGCCTAGCACCTTCCTTGGAGGAGAGAGAGTGCAACGTTTCATTTTAGCATTTTGGCGCTCACGAGGGAGACAAAGTGCTTTGGCTGTTTGCAAGGCTAGGAAAGAGCAGAGCCCCAGTCTTGCTGTTTATCTGCAATGACTGCCAGGGCAAGTGAGGACCAGCAAGACAATTCCTGCCTAGCACCTTCCTTGGAGGAGAGAGAGTGCAACGTTTCATTTTAGCATTTTGGCGCTCACGAGGGAGACAAACTGCTTTGGCTGTTTGCAAGGCTAGGAAAGAGCAGAGCCCCAGTCTTGCTGTTTATCTGCAATGACTGCCAGGGCAAGTGAGGACCAGCAAGACAATTCCTGCCTAGCACCTTCCTTGGAGGAGAGAGAGTGCAACGTTTCATTTTGCTTTTTGGAGTGCGAGAGTGAGAAAAAGCAGAGTGCCTGTTTGCAAGGCTAGGAAAGAGCAGAGCCCCAGTCTTGCTGTTTATCTGCAATGACTGCCAGGGCAAGTGAGGACCAGCAAGACAATTCCTGCCTAGCACCTTCCTTGGAGGAGAGAGAGTGCAACGTTTCATTTTGATTTTTGGAGTGCGAGAGTGAGAAAAAGCAGAGTGCCTGTTTGCAAGGCTAGGAAAGAGCAGTGCCCCAGTCTTGCTGTTTATCTGCAATGACTGCCAGGGCAAGTGAGGACCAGCAAGACAATTCCTGCCTAGCACCTTCCTTGGAGGAGAGAGAGTGCAACGTTTCATTTTAGCATTTTGGCGCTCACGAGGGAGACAAACTGCTTTGGCTGTTTGCAAGGCTAGGAAAGAGCAGAGCCCCAGTCTTGCTGTTTATCTGCAATGACTGCCAGGGCAAGTGAGGACCAGCAAGACAATTCCTGCCTAGCACCTTCCTTGGAGGAGAGAGAGTGCAACGTTTCATTTTGCTTTTTGGAGTGCGAGAGTGAGAAAAAGCAGAGTGCCTGTTTGCAAGGCTAGGAAAGAGCAGAGCCCCAGTCTTGCTGTTTATCTGCAATGACTGCCAGGGCAAGTGAGGACCAGCAAGACAATTCCTGCCTAGCACCTTCCTTGGAGGAGAGAGAGTGCAACGTTTCATTTTAGCATTTTGGCGCTCACGAGGGAGACAAACTGCTTTGGCTGTTTGCAAGGCTAGGAAAGAGCAGAGCCCCAGTCTTGCTGTTTATCTGCAATGACTGCCAGGGCAAGTGAGGACCAGCAAGACAATTCCTGCCTAGCACCTTCCTTGGAGGAGAGAGAGTGCAACGTTTCATTTTGCTTTTTGGAGTGCGAGAGTGAGAAAAAGCAGAGTGCCTGTTTGCAAGGCTAGGAAAGAGCAGAGCCCCAGTCTTGCTGTTTATCTGCAATGACTGCCAGGGCAAGTGAGGACCAGCAAGACAATTCCTGCCTAGCACCTTCCTTGGAGGAGAGAGAGTGCAACGTTTCATTTTAGCATTTTGGCGCTCACGAGGGAGACAAACTGCTTTGGCTGTTTGCAAGGCTAGGAAAGAGCAGAGCCCCAGTCTTGCTGTTTATCTGCAATGACTGCCAGGGCAAGTGAGGACCAGCAAGACAATTCCTGCCTAGCACCTTCCTTGGAGGAGAGAGAGTGCAACGTTTCATTTTAGCATTTTGGCGCTCACGAGGGAGACAAACTGCTTTGGCTGTTTGCAAGGCTAGGAAAGAGCAGAGCCCCAGTCTTGCTGTTTATCTGCAATGACTGCCAGGGCAAGTGAGGACCAGCAAGACAATTCCTGCCTAGCACCTTCCTTGGAGGAGAGAGAGTGCAACGTTTCATTTTAGCATTTTGGCGCTCACGAGGGAGACAAAGTGCTTTGGCTGTTTGCAAGGCTAGGAAAGAGCAGAGCCCCAGTCTTGCTGTTTATCTGCAATGACTGCCAGGGCAAGTGAGGACCAGCAAGACAATTCCTGCCTAGCACCTTCCTTGGAGGAGAGAGAGTGCAACGTTTCATTTTGCTTTTTGGAGTGCGAGAGTGAGAAAAAGCAGAGTGCCTGTTTGCAAGGCTAGGAAAGAGCAGAGCCCCAGTCTTGCTGTTTATCTGCAATGACTGCCAGGGCAAGTGAGGACCAGCAAGACAATTCCTGCCTAGCACCTTCCTTGGAGGAGAGAGAGTGCAACGTTTCATTTTGCTTTTTGGAGTGCGAGAGTGAGAAAAAGCAGAGTGCCTGTTTGCAAGGCTAGGAAAGAGCAGAGCCCCAGTCTTGCTGTTTATCTGCAATGACTGCCAGGGCAAGTGAGGACCTGCAAGACAATTCCTGCCTAGCACCTTCCTTGGAGGAGAGAGAGTGCAACGTTTCATTTTAGCATTTTGGCGCTCACGAGGGAGACAAATTGCTTTGGCTGTTTGCAAGGCTAGGAAAGAGCAGAGCCCCAGTCTTGCTGTTTATCTGCAATGACTGCCAGGGCAAGTGAGGACCAGCAAGACAATTCCTGCCTAGCACCTTCCTTGGAGGAGAGAGAGTGCAACGTTTCATTTTAGCATTTTGGCGCTCACGAGGGAGACAAAGTGCTTTGGCTGTTTGCAAGGCTAGGAAAGAGCAGAGCCCCAGTCTTGCTGTTTATCTGCAATGACTGCCAGGGCAAGTGAGGACCAGCAAGACAATTCCTGCCTAGCACCTTCCTTGGAGGAGAGAGAGTGCAACATTTCATTTTAGCATTTTGGCGCTCACGAGGGAGACAAAGTGCTTTGGCTGTTTGCAAGGCTAGGAAAGAGCAGAGCCCCAGTCTTGCTGTTTATCTGCAATGACTGCCAGGGCAAGTGAGGACCAGCAAGACAATTCCTGCCTAGCACCTTCCTTGGAGGAGAGAGAGTGCAACGTTTCATTTTGCTTTTTGGAGTGCGAGAGTGAGAAAAAGCAGAGTGCCTGTTTGCAAGGCTAGGAAAGAGCAGAGCCCCAGTCTTGCTGTTTATCTGCAATGACTGCCAGGGCAAGTGAGGACCAGCAAGACAATTCCTGCCTAGCACCTTCCTTGGAGGAGAGAGAGTGCAACGTTTCATTTTGCTTTTTGGAGTGCGAGAGTGAGAAAAAGCAGAGTGCCTGTTTGCAAGGCTAGGAAAGAGCAGAGCCCCAGTCTTGCTGTTTATCTGCAATGACTGCCAGGGCAAGTGAGGACCTGCAAGACAATTCCTGCCTAGCACCTTCCTTGGAGGAGAGAGAGTGCAACGTTTCATTTTAGCATTTTGGCGCTCACGAGGGAGACAAATTGCTTTGGCTGTTTGCAAGGCTAGGAAAGAGCAGAGCCCCAGTCTTGCTGTTTATCTGCAATGACTGCCAGGGCAAGTGAGGACCAGCAAGACAATTCCTGCCTAGCACCTTCCTTGGAGGAGAGAGAGTGCAACGTTTCATTTTAGCATTTTGGCGCTCACGAGGGAGACAAACTGCTTTGGCTGTTTGCAAGGCTAGGAAAGAGCAGAGCCCCAGTCTTGCTGTTTATCTGCAATGACTGCCAGGGCAAGTGAGGACCAGCAAGACAATTCCTGCCTAGCACCTTCCTTGGAGGAGAGAGAGTGCAACGTTTCATTTTGCTTTTTGGAGTGCGAGAGTGAGAAAAAGCAGAGTGCCTGTTTGCAAGGCTAGGAAAGAGCAGAGCCCCAGTCTTGCTGTTTATCTGCAATGACTGCCAGGGCAAGTGAGGACCAGCAAGACAATTCCTGCCTAGCACCTTCCTTGGAGGAGAGAGAGTGCAACGTTTCATTTTAGCATTTTGGCGCTCACGAGGGATAAAAAGTTCTTTGGCTGTTTGCAAGGCTAGGAAAGAGCAGAGCCCCAGTCTTGCTGTTTATCTGGAATGACTGCCAGGGCAAGTGAGGACCAGCAAGACAATTCCTGCCTAGCACCTTCCTTGGAGGAGAGAGAGTGCAACGTTTCATTTTAGCAGTTTGGCGCTCACGAGGGAGACAAAGTGCTTTGGCTGTTTGCAAGGCTAGGAAAGAGCAGAGCCCCAGTCTTGCTGTTTATCTGCAATGACTGCCAGGGCAAGTGAGGACCAGCAAGACAATTCCTGCCTAGCACCTTCCTTGGAGGAGAGAGAGTGCAACATTTCATTTTAGCATTTTGGCGCTCACGAGGGAGACAAAGTGCTTTGGCTGTTTGCAAGGCTAGGAAAGAGCAGAGCCCCAGTCTTGCTGTTTATCTGCAATGACTGCCAGGGCAAGTGAGGACCAGCAAGACAATTCCTGCCTAGCACCTTCCTTGGAGGAGAGAGAGTGCAACGTTTCATTTTAGCATTTTGGCGCTCACGAGGGAGACAAACTGCTTTGGCTGTTTGCAAGGCTAGGAAAGAGCAGAGCCCCAGTCTTGCTGTTTATCTGCAATGACTGCCAGGGCAAGTGAGGACCAGCAAGACAATTCCTGCCTAGCACCTTCCTTGGAGGAGAGAGAGTGCAACGTTTCATTTTAGCATTTTGGCGCTCACGAGGGAGACAAACTGCTTTGGCTGTTTGCAAGGCTAGGAAAGAGCAGAGCCCCAGTCTTGCTGTTTATCTGCAATGACTGCCAGGGCAAGTGAGGACCAGCAAGACAATTCCTGCCTAGCACCTTCCTTGGAGGAGAGAGAGTGCAACGTTTCATTTTAGCATTTTGGCGCTCACGAGGGATAAAAAGTTCTTTGGCTGTTTGCAAGGCTAGGAAAGAGCAGAGCCCCAGTCTTGCTGTTTATCTGGAATGACTGCCAGGGCAAGTGAGGACCAGCAAGACAATTCCTGCCTAGCACCTTCCTTGGAGGAGAGAGAGTGCAACGTTTCATTTTAGCATTTTGGCGCTCACGAGGGAGAGAAACTGCTTTGGCTGTTTGCAAGGCTAGGAAAGAGCAGAGCCCCAGTTTTGCTGTTTATCTGCAATGACTACCAGGGCAAGTGAGGACCAGCAAGACAATTCCTGCCTAGCACCTTCCTTGGAGGAGAGAGAGTGCAACGTTTCATTTTAGCAGTTTGGCGCTCACGAGGGAGACAAACTGCTTTGGCTGTTTGCAAGGCTAGGAAAGAGCAGAGCCCCAGTCTTGCTGTTTATCTGCAATGACTGCCAGGGCAAGTGAGGACCAGCAAGACGATTCCTGCCTAGCACCTTCCTTGGAGGAGAGAGAGTGCAACGTTTCATTTTAGCATTTTGGCGCTCACGAGGGAGACAAACTGCTTTGGCTGTTTGCAAGGCTAGGAAAGAGCAGAGCCCCAGTCTTGCTGTTTATCTGCAATGACTGCCAGGGCAAGTGAGGACCAGCAAGACAATTCCTGCCTAGCACCTTCCTTGGAGGAGAGAGAGTGCAACGTTTCATTTTAGCATTTTGGCGCTCACGAGGGAGACAAACTGCTTTGGCTGTTTGCAAGGCTAGGAAAGAGCAGAGCCCCAGTCTTGCTGTTTATCTGCAATGACTGCCAGGGCAAGTGAGGACCAGCAAGACAATTCCTGCCTAGCACCTTCCTTGGAGGAGAGAGAGTGCAACGTTTCATTTTGCTTTTTGGAGTGCGAGAGTGAGAAAAAGCAGAGTGCCTGTTTGCAAGGCTAGGAAAGAGCAGAGCCCCAGTCTTGCTGTTTATCTGCAATGACTGCCAGGGCAAGTGAGGACCAGCAAGACAATTCCTGCCTAGCACCTTCCTTGGAGGAGAGAGAGTGCAACGTTTCATTTTAGCATTTTGGCGCTCACGAGGGAGACAAAGTGCTTTGGCTGTTTGCAAGGCTAGGAAAGAGCAGAGCCCCAGTCTTGCTGTTTATCTGCAATGACTACCAGGGCAAGTGAGGACCACCAAGACAATTCCTGCCTAGCACCTTCCTTGGAGGAGAGAGAGTGCAACGTTTCATTTTAGCATTTTGGCGCTCACGAGGGAGACAAACTGCTTTGGCTGTTTGCAAGGCTAGGAAAGAGCAGAGCCCCAGTCTTGCTGTTTATCTGCAATGACTGCCAGGGCAAGTGAGGACCAGCAACACAATTCCTGCCTAGCACCTTCCTTGGAGGAGAGAGAGTGCAACGTTTCATTTTAGCATTTTGGCGCTCACGAGGGAGACAAACTGCTTTGGCTGTTTGCAAGGCTAGGAAAGAGCAGAGCCCCAGTCTTGCTGTTTATCTGCAATGACTGCCAGGGCAAGTGAGGACCAGCAAGACAATTCCTGCCTAGCACCTTCCTTGGAGGAGAGAGAGTGCAACGTTTCATTTTAGCATTTTGGCGCTCACGAGGGAGACAAACTGCTTTGGCTGTTTGCAAGGCTAGGAAAGAGCAGAGCCCCAGTCTTGCTGTTTATCTGCAATGACTGCCAGGGCAAGTGAGGACCAGCAAGACAATTCCTGCCTAGCACCTTCCTTGGAGGAGAGAGAGTGCAACGTTTCATTTTAGCATTTTGGCGCTCACGAGGGAGACAAACTGCTTTGGCTGTTTGCAAGGCTAGGAAAGAGCAGAGCCCCAGTCTTGCTGTTTATCTGCAATGACTGCCAGGGCAAGTGAGGACCAGCAAGACAATTCCTGCCTAGCACCTTCCTTGGAGGAGAGAGAGTGCAACGTTTCATTTTAGCATTTTGGCGCTCACGAGGGATAAAAAGTTCTTTGGCTGTTTGCAAGGCTAGGAAAGAGCAGAGCCCCAGTCTTGCTGTTTATCTGGAATGACTGCCAGGGCAAGTGAGGACCAGCAAGACAATTCCTGCCTAGCACCTTCCTTGGAGGAGAGAGAGTGCAACGTTTCATTTTAGCAGTTTGGCGCTCACGAGGGAGACAAAGTGCTTTGGCTGTTTGCAAGGCTAGGAAAGAGCAGAGCCCCAGTCTTGCTGTTTATCTGCAATGACTGCCAGGGCAAGTGAGGACCAGCAAGACAATTCCTGCCTAGCACCTTCCTTGGAGGAGAGAGAGTGCAACGTTTCATTTTAGCATTTTGGCGCTCACGAGGGAGAGAAACTGCTTTGGCTGTTTGCAAGGCTAGGAAAGAGCAGAGCCCCAGTCTTGCTGTTTATCTGCAATGACTACCAGGGCAAGTGAGGACCAGCAAGACAATTCCTGCCTAGCACCTTCCTTGGAGGAGAGAGAGTGCAACGTTTCATTTTAGCAGTTTGGCGCTCACGAGGGAGACAAACTGCTTTGGCTGTTTGCAAGGCTAGGAAAGAGCAGAGCCCCAGTCTTGCTGTTTATCTGCAATGACTGCCAGGGCAAGTGAGGACCAGCAAGACAATTCCTGCCTAGCACCTTCCTTGGAGGAGAGAGAGTGCAACGTTTCATTTTAGCATTTTGGCGCTCACGAGGGATAAAAAGTTCTTTGGCTGTTTGCAAGGCTAGGAAAGAGCAGAGCCCCAGTCTTGCTGTTTATCTGGAATGACTGCCAGGGCAAGTGAGGACCAGCAAGACAATTCCTGCCTAGCACCTTCCTTGGAGGAGAGAGAGTGCAACGTTTCATTTTAGCAGTTTGGCGCTCACGAGGGAGACAAAGTGCTTTGGCTGTTTGCAAGGCTAGGAAAGAGCAAAGCCCCAGTCTTGCTGTTTATCTGCAATGACTGCCAGGGCAAGTGAGGACCAGCAAGACAATTCCTGCCTAGCACCTTCCTTGGAGGAGAGAGAGTGCAACATTTCATTTTAGCATTTTGGCGCTCACGAGGGAGACAAAGTGCTTTGGCTGTTTGCAAGGCTAGGAAAGAGCAGAGCCCCAGTCTTGCTGTTTATCTGCAATGACTACCAGGGCAAGTGAGGACCACCAAGACAATTCCTGCCTAGCACCTTCCTTGGAGGAGAGAGAGTGCAACGTTTCATTTTAGCATTTTGGCGCTCACGAGGGAGACAAACTGCTTTGGCTGTTTGCAAGGCTAGGAAAGAGCAGAGCCCCAGTCTTGCTGTTTATCTGCAATGACTGCCAGGGCAAGTGAGGACCAGCAAGACAATTCCTGCCTAGCACCTTCCTTGGAGGAGAGAGAGTGCAACGTTTCATTTTAGCATTTTGGCGCTCACGAGGGAGACAAAGTGCTTTGGCTGTTTGCAAGGCTAGGAAAGAGCAGAGCCCCAGTCTTGCTGTTTATCTGCAATGACTGCCAGGGCAAGTGAGGACCAGCAAGACAATTCCTGCCTAGCACCTTCCTTGGAGGAGAGAGAGTGCAACGTTTCATTTTAGCATTTTGGCGCTCACGAGGGAGACAAACTGCTTTGGCTGTTTGCAAGGCTAGGAAAGAGCAGAGCCCCAGTCTTGCTGTTTATCTGCAATGACTGCCAGGGCAAGTGAGGACCAGCAAGACAATTCCTGCCTAGCACCTTCCTTGGAGGAGAGAGAGTGCAACGTTTCATTTTAGCATTTTGGCGCTCACGAGGGATAAAAAGTTCTTTGGCTGTTTGCAAGGCTAGGAAAGAGCAGAGCCCCAGTCTTGCTGTTTATCTGGAATGACTGCCAGGGCAAGTGAGGACCAGCAAGACAATTCCTGCCTAGCACCTTCCTTGGAGGAGAGAGAGTGCAACGTTTCATTTTAGCATTTTGGCGCTCACGAGGGAGAGAAACTGCTTTGGCTGTTTGCAAGGCTAGGAAAGAGCAGAGCCCCAGTTTTGCTGTTTATCTGCAATGACTACCAGGGCAAGTGAGGACCAGCAAGACAATTCCTGCCTAGCACCTTCCTTGGAGGAGAGAGAGTGCAACGTTTCATTTTAGCAGTTTGGCGCTCACGAGGGAGACAAACTGCTTTGGCTGTTTGCAAGGCTAGGAAAGAGCAGAGCCCCAGTCTTGCTGTTTATCTGCAATGACTGCCAGGGCAAGTGAGGACCAGCAAGACGATTCCTGCCTAGCACCTTCCTTGGAGGAGAGAGAGTGCAACGTTTCATTTTAGCATTTTGGCGCTCACGAGGGAGACAAACTGCTTTGGCTGTTTGCAAGGCTAGGAAAGAGCAGAGCCCCAGTCTTGCTGTTTATCTGCAATGACTGCCAGGGCAAGTGAGGACCAGCAAGACAATTCCTGCCTAGCACCTTCCTTGGAGGAGAGAGAGTGCAACGTTTCATTTTAGCATTTTGGCGCTCACGAGGGAGACAAACTGCTTTGGCTGTTTGCAAGGCTAGGAAAGAGCAGAGCCCCAGTCTTGCTGTTTATCTGCAATGACTGCCAGGGCAAGTGAGGACCAGCAAGACAATTCCTGCCTAGCACCTTCCTTGGAGGAGAGAGAGTGCAACGTTTCATTTTGCTTTTTGGAGTGCGAGAGTGAGAAAAAGCAGAGTGCCTGTTTGCAAGGCTAGGAAAGAGCAGAGCCCCAGTCTTGCTGTTTATCTGCAATGACTGCCAGGGCAAGTGAGGACCAGCAAGACAATTCCTGCCTAGCACCTTCCTTGGAGGAGAGAGAGTGCAACGTTTCATTTTAGCATTTTGGCGCTCACGAGGGAGACAAAGTGCTTTGGCTGTTTGCAAGGCTAGGAAAGAGCAGAGCCCCAGTCTTGCTGTTTATCTGGAATGACTGCCAGGGCAAGTGAGGACCAGCAAGACAATTCCTGCCTAGCACCTTCCTTGGAGGAGAGAGAGTGCAACGTTTCATTTTAGCATTTTGGCGCTCACGAGGGAGACAAAGTGCTTTGGCTGTTTGCAAGGCTAGGAAAGAGCAGAGCCCCAGTCTTGCTGTTTATCTGCAATGACTGCCAGGGCAAGTGAGGACCAGCAAGACAATTCCTGCCTAGCACCTTCCTTGGAGGAGAGAGAGTGCAACATTTCATTTTAGCATTTTGGCGCTCACGAGGGAGACAAAGTGCTTTGGCTGTTTGCAAGGCTAGGAAAGAGCAGAGCCCCAGTCTTGCTGTTTATCTGCAATGACTACCAGGGCAAGTGAGGACCAGCAACACAATTCCTGCCTAGCACCTTCCTTGGAGGAGAGAGAGTGCAACGTTTCATTTTAGCATTTTGGCGCTCACGAGGGAGACAAACTGCTTTGGCTGTTTGCAAGGCTAGGAAAGAGCAGAGCCCCAGTCTTGCTGTTTATCTGCAATGACTGCCAGGGCAAGTGAGGACCAGCAAGACAATTCCTGCCTAGCACCTTCCTTGGAGGAGAGAGAGTGCAACGTTTCATTTTAGCATTTTGGCGCTCACGAGGGAGACAAACTGCTTTGGCTGTTTGCAAGGCTAGGAAAGAGCAGAGCCCCAGTCTTGCTGTTTATCTGCAATGACTGCCAGGGCAAGTGAGGACCAGCAAGACAATTCCTGCCTAGCACCTTCCTTGGAGGAGAGAGAGTGCAACGTTTCATTTTAGCATTTTGGCGCTCACGAGGGAGACAAACTGCTTTGGCTGTTTGCAAGGCTAGGAAAGAGCAGAGCCCCAGTCTTGCTGTTTATCTGCAATGACTGCCAGGGCAAGTGAGGACCAGCAAGACAATTCCTGCCTAGCACCTTCCTTGGAGGAGAGAGAGTGCAACGTTTCATTTTAGCATTTTGGCGCTCACGAGGGATAAAAAGTTCTTTGGCTGTTTGCAAGGCTAGGAAAGAGCAGAGCCCCAGTCTTGCTGTTTATCTGGAATGACTGCCAGGGCAAGTGAGGACCAGCAAGACAATTCCTGCCTAGCACCTTCCTTGGAGGAGAGAGAGTGCAACGTTTCATTTTAGCAGTTTGGCGCTCACGAGGGAGACAAAGTGCTTTGGCTGTTTGCAAGGCTAGGAAAGAGCAGAGCCCCAGTCTTGCTGTTTATCTGCAATGACTGCCAGGGCAAGTGAGGACCAGCAAGACAATTCCTGCCTAGCACCTTCCTTGGAGGAGAGAGAGTGCAACGTTTCATTTTAGCATTTTGGCGCTCACGAGGGAGACAAACTGCTTTGGCTGTTTGCAAGGCTAGGAAAGAGCAGAGCCCCAGTCTTGCTGTTTATCTGCAATGACTACCAGGGCAAGTGAGGACCAGCAAGACAATTCCTGCCTAGCACCTTCCTTGGAGGAGAGAGAGTGCAACGTTTCATTTTAGCAGTTTGGCGCTCACGAGGGAGACAAACTGCTTTGGCTGTTTGCAAGGCTAGGAAAGAGCAGAGCCCCAGTCTTGCTGTTTATCTGCAATGACTGCCAGGGCAAGTGAGGACCAGCAAGACAATTCCTGCCTAGCACCTTCCTTGCAGGAGAGAGAGTGCAACGTTTCATTTTAGCATTTTGGCGCTCACGAGGGAGACAAACTGCTTTGGCTGTTTGCAAGGCTAGGAAAGAGCAGAGCCCCAGTCTTGCTGTTTATCTGCAATGACTGCCAGGGCAAGTGAGGACCAGCAAGACAATTCCTGCCTAGCACCTTCCTTGGAGGAGAGAGAGTGCAACGTTTCATTTTAGCATTTTGGCGCTCACGAGGGAGACAAACTGCTTTGGCTGTTTGCAAGGCTAGGAAAGAGCAGAGCCCCAGTATTGCTGTTTATCTGCAATGACTGCCAGGGCAAGTGAGGACCAGCAAGACAATTCCTGCCTAGCACCTTCCTTGGAGGAGAGAGAGTGCAACGTTTCATTTTGCTTTTTGGAGTGCGAGAGTGAGAAAAAGCAGAGTGCCTGTTTGCAAGGCTAGGAAAGAGCAGAGCCCCAGTCTTGCTGTTTATCTGCAATGACTGCCAGGGCAAGTGAGGACCAGCAAGACAATTCCTGCCTAGCACCTTCCTTGGAGGAGAGAGAGTGCAACGTTTCATTTTAGCATTTTGGCGCTCACGAGGGAGACAAACTGCTTTGGCTGTTTGCAAGGCTAGGAAAGAGCAGAGCCCCAGTCTTGCTGTTTATCTGCAATGACTGCCAGGGCAAGTGAGGACCAGCAAGACAATTCCTGCCTAGCACCTTCCTTGGAGGAGAGAGAGTGCAACGTTTCATTTTGCTTTTTGGAGTGCGAGAGTGAGAAAAAGCAGAGTGCCTGTTTGCAAGGCTAGGAAAGAGCAGAGCCCCAGTCTTGCTGTTTATCTGCAATGACTGCCAGGGCAAGTGAGGACCAGCAAGACAATTCCTGCCTAGCACCTTCCTTGGAGGAGAGAGAGTGCAACGTTTCATTTTAGCATTTTGGCGCTCACGAGGGAGACAAACTGCTTTGGCTGTTTGCAAGGCTAGGAAAGAGCAGAGCCCCAGTCTTGCTGTTTATCTGCAATGACTGCCAGGGCAAGTGAGGACCAGGAAGACAATTCCTGCCTAGCACCTTCCTTGGAGGAGAGAGAGTACAACGTTTCATTTTAGCATTTTGGCGCTCACGAGGGAGACAAACTGCTTTGGCTGTTTGCAAGGCTAGGAAAGAGCAGAGCCCCAGTCTTGCTGTTTATCTGCAATGACTGCCAGGGCAAGTGAGGACCAGCAAGACAATTCCTGCCTAGCACCTTCCTTGGAGGAGAGAGAGTGCAACGTTTCATTTTAGCAGTTTGGCGCTCACGAGGGAGACAAAGTGCTTTGGCTGTTTGCAAGGCTAGGAAAGAGCAGAGCCCCAGTCTTGCTGTTTATCTGCAATGACTACCAGGGCAAGTGAGGACCAGCAAGACAATTCCTGCCTAGCACCTTCCTTGGAGGAGAGAGAGTGCAACGTTTCATTTTAGCATTTTGGCGCTCACGAGGGAGACAAAGTGCTTTGGCTGTTTGCAAGGCTAGGAAAGAGCAGAGCCCCAGTCTTGCTGTTTATCTGCAATGACTGCCAGGGCAAGTGAGGACCAGCAAGACAATTCCTGCCTAGCACCTTCCTTGGAGGAGAGAGAGTGCAACGTTTCATTTTAGCATTTTGGCGCTCACGAGGGAGACAAAGTGCTTTGGCTGTTTGCAAGGCTAGGAAAGAGCAGAGCCCCAGTCTTGCTGTTTATCTGCAATGACTGCCAGGGCAAGTGAGGACCAGCAAGACAATTCCTGCCTAGCACCTTCCTTGGAGGAGAGAGAGTGCAACGTTTCATTTTAGCATTTTGGCGCTCACGAGGGAGACAAAGTGCTTTGGCTGTTTGCAAGGCTAGGAAAGAGCAGAGCCCCAGTCTTGCTGTTTATCTGCAATGACTGCCAGGGCAAGTGAGGACCAGCAAGACAATTCCTGCCTAGCACCTTCCTTGGAGGAGAGAGAGTGCAACGTTTCATTTTAGCATTTTGGCGCTCACGAGGGAGACAAAGTGCTTTGGCTGTTTGCAAGGCTAGGAAAGAGCAGAGCCCCAGTCTTGCTGTTTATCTGCAATGACTGCCAGGGCAAGTGAGGACCAGCAAGACAATTCCTGCCTAGCACCTTCCTTGGAGGAGAGAGAGTGCAACGTTTCATTTTAGCAGTTTGGCGCTCACGAGGGAGACAAAGTGCTTTGGCTGTTTGCAAGGCTAGGAAAGAGCAGAGCCCCAGTCTTGCTGTTTATCTTCAATGACTGCCAGGGCAAGTGAGGACCAGCAAGACAATTCCTGCCTAGCACCTTCCTTGGAGGAGAGAGAGTGCAACGTTTCATTTTAGCAGTTTGGCGCTCACGAGGGAGACAAACTGCTTTGGCTGTTTGCAAGGCTAGGAAAGAGCAGAGCCCCAGTCTTGCTGTTTATCTGCAATGACTACCAGGGCAAGTGAGGACCAGCAAGACGATTCCTGCCTAGCACCTTCCTTGGAGGAGAGAGAGTGCAACGTTTCATTTTAGCATTTTGGCGCTCACGAGGGAGACAAAGTTCTTTGGCTGTTTGCAAGGCTAGGAAAGAGCAGAGCCCCAGTCTTGCTGTTTATCTGCAATGACTGCCAGGGCAAGTGAGGACCAGCAAGACAATTCCTGCCTAGCACCTTCCTTGGAGGAGAGAGAGTGCAACGTTTCATTTTAGCATTTTGGCGCTCACGAGGGAGACAAACTGCTTTGGCTGTTTGCAAGGCTAGGAAAGAGCAGAGCCCCAGTCTTGCTGTGTATCTGCAATGACTGCCAGGGCAAGTGAGGACCAGCAAGACAATTCCTGCCTAGCACCTTCCTTGGAGGAGAGAGAGTGCAAAGTTTCATTTTGCTTTTTGGAGTGCGAGAGTGAGAAAAAGCAGAGTGCCTGTTTGCAAGGCTAGGAAAGAGCAGAGCCCCAGTCTTGCTGTTTATCTGCAATGACTACCAGGGCAAGTGAGGACCAGCAAGACAATTCCTGCCTAGCACCTTCCTTGGAGGAGAGAGAGTGCAACGTTTCATTTTAGCTTTTTGGCGCTCACGAGGGAGACAAAGTGCTTTGGCTGTTTGCAAGGCTAGGAAAGAGCAGAGCCCCAGTCTTGCTGTTTATCTGCAATGACTGCCAGGGCAAGTGAGGACCAGCAAGACAATTCCTGCCTAGCACCTTCCTTGGAGGAGAGAGAGTGCAACGTTTCATTTTAGCATGTTGGCGCTCACGAGGGAGACAAAGTGCTTTGGCTGTTTGCAAGGCTAGGAAAGAGCAGAGCCCCAGTCTTGCTGTTTATCTGCAATGACTGCCAGGGCAAGTGAGGACCAGCAAGACAATTCCTGCCTAGCACCTTCCTTGGAGGAGAGAGAGTGCAACGTTTCATTTTAGCATTTTGGCGCTCACGAGGGAGACAAAGTGCTTTGGCTGTTTGCAAGGCTAGGAAAGAGCAGAGCCCCAGTCTTGCTGTTTATCTGCAATGACTGCCAGGGCAAGTGAGGACCAGCAAGACAATTCCTGCCTAGCACCTTCCTTGGAGGAGAGAGAGTGCAACGTTTCATTTTAGCATTTTGGCGCTCACGAGGGAGACAAACTGCTTTGGCTGTTTGCAAGGCTAGGAAAGAGCAGAGCCCCAGTCTTGCTGTTTATCTGGAATGACTGCCAGGGCAAGTGAGGACCAGGAAGACAATTCCTGCCTAGCACCTTCCTTGGAGGAGAGAGAGTACAACGTTTCATTTTAGCATTTTGGCGCTCACGAGGGAGACAAACTGCTTTGGCTGTTTGCAAGGCTAGGAAAGAGCAGAGCCCCAGTCTTGCTGTTTATCTGCAATGACTGCCAGGGCAAGTGAGGACCAGCAAGACAATTCCTGCCTAGCACCTTCCTTGGAGGAGAGAGAGTGCAACGTTTCATTTTAGCAGTTTGGCGCTCACGAGGGAGACAAAGTGCTTTGGCTGTTTGCAAGGCTAGGAAAGAGCAGAGCCCCAGTCTTGCTGTTTATCTGCAATGACTGCCAGGGCAAGTGAGGACCAGCAAGACAATTCCTGCCTAGCACCTTCCTTGGAGGAGAGAGAGTGCAACGTTTCATTTTAGCATTTTGGCGCTCACGAGGGAGACAAAGTGCTTTGGCTGTTTGCAAGGCTAGGAAAGAGCAGAGCCCCAGTCTTGCTGTTTATCTGCAATGACTGCCAGGGCAAGTGAGGACCAGCAAGACAATTCCTGCCTAGCACCTTCCTTGGAGGAGAGAGAGTGCAACGTTTCATTTTAGCTTTTTGGCGCTCACGAGGGAGACAAAGTGCTTTGGCTGTTTGCAAGGCTAGGAAAGAGCAGAGCCCCAGTCTTGCTGTTTATCTGCAATGACTGCCAGGGCAAGTGAGGACCAGGAAGACAATTCCTGCCTAGCACCTTCCTTGGAGGAGAGAGAGTGCAACGTTTCATTTTAGCATTTTGGCGCTCACGAGGGAGACAAAGTGCTTTGGCTGTTTGCAAGGCTAGGAAAGAGCAGAGCCCCAGTCTTGCTGTTTATCTGCAATGACTGCCAGGGCAAGTGAGGACCAGCAAGACAATTCCTGCCTAGCACCTTCCTTGGAGGAGAGAGAGTGCAACGTTTCATTTTAGCATTTTGGCGCTCACGAGGGAGACAAAGTGCTTTGGCTGTTTGCAAGGCTAGGAAAGAGCAGAGCCCCAGTCTTGCTGTTTATCTGCAATGACTGCCAGGGCAAGTGAGGACCAGCAAGACAATTCCTGCCTAGCACCTTCCTTGGAGGAGAGAGAGTGCAACGTTTCATTTTAGCATTTTGGCGCTCACGAGGGAGACAAACTGCTTTGGCTGTTTGCAAGGCTAGGAAAGAGCAGAGCCCCGGTCTTGCTGTTTATCTGCAATGACTGCCAGGGCAAGTGAGGACCAGCAAGACAATTCCTGCCTAGCACCTTCCTTGGAGGAGAGAGAGTGCAACGTTTCATTTTAGCATTTTGGCGCTCACGAGGGAGACAAAGTGCTTTGGCTGTTTGCAAGGCTAGGAAAGAGCAGAGCCCCAGTCTTGCTGTTTATCTGCAATGACTGCCAGGGCAAGTGAGGACCAGCAAGACAATTCCTGCCTAGCACCTTCCTTGGAGGAGAGAGAGTGCAACGTTTCATTTTAGCATTTTGGCGCTCACGAGGGAGACAAAGTGCTTTGGCTGTTTGCAAGGCTAGGAAAGAGCAGAGCCCCAGTCTTGCTGTTTATCTGCAATGACTGCCAGGGCAAGGGAGGACCAGCAAGACAATTCCTGCCTAGCACCTTCCTTGGAGGAGAGAGAGTGCAACGTTTCATTTTAGCATTTTGGCGCTCACGAGGGAGACAAAGTGCTTTGGCTGTTTGCAAGGCTAGGAAAGAGCAGAGCCCCAGTCTTGCTGTTTATCTGCAATGACTGCCAGGGCAAGTGAGGACCAGCAAGACAATTCCTGCCTAGCACCTTCCTTGGAGGAGAGAGAGTGCAACGTTTCATTTTAGCATCTTGGCGCTCACGAGGGAGACAAAGTGCTTTGGCTGTTTGCAAGGCTAGGAAAGAGCAGAGCCCCAGTCTTGCTGTTTATCTGCAATGACTGCCAGGGCAAGTGAGGACCAGCAAGACAATTCCTGCCTAGCACCTTCCTTGGAGGAGAGAGAGTGCAACGTTTCATTTTAGCATTTTGGCGCTCACGAGGGAGACAAACTGCTTTGGCTGTTTGCAAGGCTAGGAAAGAGCAGAGCCCCAGTCTTGCTGTTTATCTGCAATGACTGCCAGGGCAAGTGAGGACCAGCAAGACAATTCCTGCCTAGCACCTTCCTTGGAGGAGAGAGAGTGCAACGTTTCATTTTAGCATTTTGGCGCTCACGAGGGAGACAAAGTGCTTTGGCTGTTTGCAAGGCTAGGAAAGAGCAGAGCCCCAGTCTTGCTGTTTATCTGCAATGACTGCCAGGGCAAGTGAGGACCAGCAAGACAATTCCTGCCTAGCACCTTCCTTGGAGGAGAGAGAGTGCAACGTTTCATTTTAGCATTTTGGCGCTCACGAGGGAGACAAAGTGCTTTGGCTGTTTGCAAGGCTAGGAAAGAGCAGAGCCCCAGTCTTGCTGTTTATGTGCAATGACTGCCAGGGCAAGTGAGGACCAGCAAGACAATTCCTGCCTAGCACCTTCCTTGGAGGAGAGAGAGTGCAACGTTTCATTTTAGCATTTTGGCGCTCACGAGGGAGACAAACTGCTTTGGCTGTTTGCAAGGCTAGGAAAGAGCAGAGCCCCAGTCTTGCTGTTTATCTGCAATGACTGCCAGGGCAAGTGAGGACCAGCAAGACAATTCCTGCCTAGCACCTTCCTTGGAGGAGAGAGAGTGCAACGTTTCATTTTAGCATTTTGGCGCTCACGAGGGAGACAAAGTGCTTTGGCTGTTTGCAAGGCTAGGAAAGAGCAGAGCCCCAGTCTTGCTGTTTATCTGCAATGACTGCCAGGGCAAGTGAGGACCAGCAAGACAATTCCTGCCTAGCACCTTCCTTGGAGGAGAGAGAGTGCAACGTTTCATTTTAGCATTTTGGCGCTCACGAGGGAGACAAACTGCTTTGGCTGTTTGCAAGGCTAGGAAAGAGCAGAGCCCCAGTCTTGCTGTTTATCTGCAATGACTGCCAGGGCAAGTGAGGACCAGCAAGACAATTCCTGCCTAGCACCTTCCTTGGAGGAGAGAGAGTGCAACGTTTCATTTTAGCATTTTGGCGCTCACGAGGGAGACAAAGTGCTTTGGCTGTTTGCAAGGCTAGGAAAGAGCAGAGCCCCAGTCTTGCTGTTTATCTGCAATGACTGCCAGGGCAAGTGAGGACCAGCAAGACAATTCCTGCCTAGCACCTTCCTTGGAGGAGAGAGAGTGCAACGTTTCATTTTAGCATTTTGGCGCTCACGAGGGAGACAAAGTGCTTTGGCTGTTTGCAAGGCTAGGAAAGAGCAGAGCCCCAGTCTTGCTGTTTATCTGCAATGACTGCCAGGGCAAGTGAGGACCAGCAAGACAATTCCTGCCTAGCACCTTCCTTGGAGGAGAGAGAGTGCAACGTTTCATTTTAGCATTTTGGCGCTCACGAGGGAGACAAAGTGCTTTGGCTGTTTGCAAGGCTAGGAAAGAGCAGAGCCCCAGTCTTGCTGTTTATCTGCAATGACTGCCAGGGCAAGTGAGGACCAGCAAGACAATTCCTGCCTAGCACCTTCCTTGGAGGAGAGAGAGTGCAACGTTTCATTTTAGCATTTTGGCGCTCACGAGGGAGACAAACTGCTTTGGCTGTTTGCAAGGCTAGGAAAGAGCAGAGCCCCAGTCTTGCTGTTTATCTGCAATGACTGCCAGGGCAAGTGAGGACCAGCAAGACAATTCCTGCCTAGCACCTTCCTTGGAGGAGAGAGAGTGCAACGTTTCATTTTAGCATTTTGGCGCTCACGAGGGAGACAAAGTGCTTTGGCTGTTTGCAAGGCTAGGAAAGAGCAGAGCCCCAGTCTTGCTGTTTATCTGCAATGACTGCCAGGGCAAGTGAGGACCAGCAAGACAATTCCTGCCTAGCACCTTCCTTGGAGGAGAGAGAGTGCAACGTTTCATTTTAGCATTTTGGCGCTCACGAGGGAGACAAAGTGCTTTGGCTGTTTGCAAGGCTAGGAAAGAGCAGAGCCCCAGTCTTGCTGTTTATCTGCAATTACTGCCAGGGCAAGTGAGGACCAGCAAGACAATTCCTGCCTAGCACCTTCCTTGGAGGAGAGAGAGTGCAACGTTTCATTTTAGCATTTTGGCGCTCACGAGGGAGACAAAGTGCTTTGGCTGTTTGCAAGGCTAGGAAAGAGCAGAGCCCCAGTCTTGCTGTTTATCTGCAATGACTGCCAGGGCAAGTGAGGACCAGGAAGACAATTCCTGCCTAGCACCTTCCTTGGAGGAGAGAGAGTGCAACGTTTCATTTTAGCATTTTGGCGCTCACGAGGGAGACAAAGTGCTTTGGCTGTTTGCAAGGCTAGGAAAGAGCAGAGCCCCAGTCTTGCTGTTTATCTGCAATGACTGCCAGGGCAAGTGAGGACCAGCAAGACAATTCCTGCCTAGCACCTTCCTTGGAGGAGAGAGAGTGCAACGTTTCATTTTAGCATTTTGGCGCTCACGAGGGAGACAAAGTGCTTTGGCTGTTTGCAAGGCTAGGAAAGAGCAGAGCCCCAGTCTTGCTGTTTATCTGCAATGACTGCCAGGGCAAGTGAGGACCAGCAAGACAATTCCTGCCTAGCACCTTCCTTGGAGGAGAGAGAGTGCAACGTTTCATTTTAGCATTTTGGCGCTCACGAGGGAGACAAAGTGCTTTGGCTGTTTGCAAGGCTAGGAAAGAGCAGAGCCCCAGTCTTGCTGTTTATCTGCAATGACTGCCAGGGCAAGTGAGGACCAGCAAGACAATTCCTGCCTAGCACCTTCCTTGGAGGAGAGAGAGTGCAACGTTTCATTTTAGCATTTTTGGCGCTCACGAGGGAGACAAAGTGCTTTGGCTGTTTGCAAGGCTAGGAAAGAGCAGAGCCCCAGTCTTGCTGTTTATCTGCAATGACTGCCAGGGCAAGTGAGGACCAGCAAGACAATTCCTGCCTAGCACCTTCCTTGGAGGAGAGAGAGTGCAACGTTTCATTTTAGCATTTTGGCGCTCACGAGGGAGACAAAGTGCTTTGGCTGTTTGCAAGGCTAGGAAAGAGCAGAGCCCCAGTCTTGCTGTTTATCTGCAATGACTGCCAGGGCAAGTGAGGACCAGCAAGACAATTCCTGCCTAGCACCTTCCTTGGAGGAGAGAGAGTGCAACGTTTCATCTTAGCATTTTGGCGCTCACGAGGGAGACAAAGTGCTTTGGCTGTTTGCAAGGCTAGGAAAGAGCAGAGCCCCAGTCTTGCTGTTTATCTGCAATGACTGCCAGGGCAAGTGAGGACCAGCAAGACAATTCCTGCCTAGCACCTTCCTTGGAGGAGAGAGAGTGCAACGTTTCATTTTAGCATTTTGGCGCTCACGAGGGAGACAAAGTGCTTTGGCTGTTTGCAAGGCTAGGAAAGAGCAGAGCCCCAGTCTTGCTGTTTATCTGCAATGACTGCCAGGGCAAGTGAGGACCAGCAAGACAATTCCTGCCTAGCACCTTCCTTGGAGGAGAGAGAGTGCAACGTTTCATTTTAGCATTTTGGCGCTCACGAGGGAGACAAAGTGCTTTGGCTGTTTGCAAGGCTAGGAAAGAGCAGAGCCCCAGTCTTGCTGTTTATCTGCAATGACTGCCAGGGCAAGTGAGGACCAGCAAGACAATTCCTGCCTAGCACCTTCCTTGGAGGAGAGAGAGTGCAACGTTTCATTTTAGCATTTTGGCGCTCACGAGGGAGACAAAGTGCTTTGGCTGTTTGCAAGGCTAGGAAAGAGCAGAGCCCCAGTCTTGCTGTTTATCTGCAATGACTGCCAGGGCAAGTGAGGACCAGCAAGACAATTCCTGCCTAGCACCTTCCTTGGAGGAGAGAGAGTGCAACGTTTCATTTTGCTTTTTGGAGTGCGAGAGTGAGAAAAAGCAGAGTGCCTGTTTGCAAGGCTAGGAAAGAGCAGAGCCCCAGTCTTGCTGTTTATCTGCAATGACTGCCAGGGCAAGTGAGGACCAGCAATAAAATTCCTGCCTAGCACCTTCCTTGGAGGAGAGAGAGTGCAACGTTTCATTTTAGCATTTTGGCGCTCACGAGGGAGACAAACTGTTTTAGCTGTTTGCAAGGCTAGGAAAGAGCAGAGCCCCAGTCTTGCTGTTTATCTGCAATGACTGCCAGGGCAAGTGAGGACCAGCAAGACAATTCCTGCCTAGCACCTTCCTTGGAGGAGAGAGAGTGCAACGTTTCATTTTAGCATTTTGGCGCTCACGAGGGAGACAAACTGCTTTGGCTGTTTGCAAGGCTAGGAAAGAGCAGAGCCCCAGTCTTGCTGTTTATCTGCAATGCCTGCCAGGGCAAATGAGGACCAGCAAGACAATTCCTGCCTAGCACCTTCCTTGGAGGAGAGAGAGTGCAACGTTTCATTTTAGCAGTTTGGCGCTCACGAGGGAGACAAAGTGCTTTGGCTGTTTGCAAGGCTAGGAAAGAGCAGAGCCCCAGTCTTGCTGTTTATCTGCAATGACTACCAGGGCAAGTGAGGACCAGCAAGACAATTCCTGCCTAGCACCTTCCTTGGAGGAGAGAGAGTGCAACGTTTCATTTTAGCATTTTGGCGCTCACGAGGGAGACAAACTGCTTTGGGTGTTTGCAAGGCTAGGAAAGAGCAGAGCCCCAGTCTTGCTGTTTATCTGCAATGACTGCCAGGGCAAGTGAGGACCAGCAAGACAATTCCTGCCTAGCACCTTCCTTGGAGGAGAGAGAGTGCAACGTTTCAGTTTGCTTTTTGGAGTGCGAGAGTGAGAAAAAGCAGAGTGCCTGTTTGCAAGGCTAGGAAAGAGCAGAGCCCCAGTCTTGCTGTTTATCTGCAATGACTGCCAGGGCAAGTGAGGACCAGCAAGACAATTCCTGCCTAGCACCTTCCTTGGAGGAGAGAGAGTGCAACGTTTCATTTTAGCATTTTGGCGCTCACGAGGGAGACAAAGTGCTTTGGCTGTTTGCAAGGCTAGGAAAGAGCAGAGCCCCAGTCTTGCTGTTTATCTGCAATGACTGCCAGGGCAAGTGAGGACCAGCAAGACAATTCCTGCCTAGCACCTTCCTTGGAGGAGAGAGAGTGCAACGTTTCATTTTAGCATTTTGGCGCTCACGAGGGAGACAAAGTGCTTTGGCTGTTTGCAAGGCTAGGAAAGAGCAGAGCCCCAGTCTTGCTGTTTATCTGCAATGACTGCCAGGGCAAGTGAGGACCAGCAAGACAATTCCTGCCTAGCACCTTCCTTGGAGGAGAGAGAGTGCAACGTTTCATTTTAGCAGTTTGGCGCTCACGAGGGAGACAAAGTGCTTTGGCTGTTTGCAAGGCTAGGAAAGAGCAGAGCCCCAGTCTTGCTGTTTATCTGCAATGACTGCCAGGGCAAGTGAGGACCAGCAAGACAATTCCTGCCTAGCACCTTCCTTGGAGGAGAGAGAGTGCAACGTTTCATTTTAGCATTTTGGCGCTCACGAGGGAGACAAAGTGCTTTGGCTGTTTGCAAGGCTAGGAAAGAGCAGAGCCCCAGTCTTGCTGTTTATCTGCAATGACTGCCAGGGCAAGTGAGGACCAGCAAGACAATTCCTGCCTAGCACCTTCCTTGGAGGAGAGAGAGTGCAACGTTTCATTTTAGCAGTTTGGCGCTCACGAGGGAGACAAAGTGCTTTGGCTGTTTGCAAGGCTAGGAAAGAGCAGAGCCCCAGTCTTGCTGTTTATCTGCAATGACTGCCAGGGCAAGCGAGGACCAGCAAGACAATTCCTGCCTAGCACCTTCCTTGGAGGAGAGAGAGTGCAACGTTTCATTTTAGCAGTTTGGCGCTCACGAGGGAGACAAACTGCTTTGGCTGTTTGCAAGGCTAGGAAAGAGCAGAGCCCCAGTCTTGCTGTTTATCTGCAATGACTACCAGGGCAAGTGAGGACCAGCAAGACGATTCCTGCCTAGCACCTTCCTTGGAGGAGAGAGAGTGCAACGTTTCATTTTAGCATTTTGGCGCTCACGAGGGAGACAAACTGCTTTGGCTGTTTGCAAGGCTAGGAAAGAGCAGAGCCCCAGTCTTGCTGTTTATCTGCAATGACTGCCAGGGCAAGTGAGGACCAGCAAGACAATTCCTGCCTAGCACCTTCCTTGGAGGAGAGAGAGTGCAACGTTTCATTTTAGCATTTTGGCGCTCACGAGGGAGACAAACTGCTTTGGCTGTTTGCAAGGCTAGGAAAGAGCAGAGCCCCAGTCTTGCTGTGTATCTGCAATGACTGCCAGGGCAAGTGAGGACCAGCAAGACAATTCCTGCCTAGCACCTTCCTTGGAGGAGAGAGAGTGCAAAGTTTCATTTTGCTTTTTGGAGTGCGAGAGTGAGAAAAAGCAGAGTGCCTGTTTGCAAGGCTAGGAAAGAGCAGAGCCCCAGTCTTGCTGTTTATCTGCAATGACTGCCAGGGCAAGTGAGGACCAGCAAGACAATTCCTGCCTAGCACCTTCCTTGGAGGAGAGAGAGTGCAACGTTTCATTTTAGGTTTTTGGCGCTCACGAGGGAGACAAAGTGCTTTGGCTGTTTGCAAGGCTAGGAAAGAGCAGAGCCCCAGTCTTGCTGTTTATCTGCAATGACTGCCAGGGCAAGTGAGGACCAGCAAGACAATTCCTGCCTAGCACCTTCCTTGGAGGAGAGAGAGTGCAACGTTTCATTTTAGCATTTTGGCGCTCACGAGGGAGACAAACTGCTTTGGCTGTTTGCAAGGCTAGGAAAGAGCAGAGTCCCAGTCTTGCTGTTTATCTGCAATGACTGCCAGGGCAAGTGAGGACCAGCAAGACAATTCCTGCCTAGCACCTTCCTTGGAGGAGAGAGAGTGCAACGTTTCATTTTGCTTTTTGGAGTGCGAGAGTGAGAAAAAGCGGAGTGCCTGTTTGCAAGGCTAGGAAAGAGCAGAGCCCCAGTCTTGCTGTTTATCTGCAATGACTGCCAGGGCAAGTGAGGACCAGCAAGACAATTCCTGCCTAGCACCTTCCTTGGAGGAGAGAGAGTGCAACGTTTCATTTTGCTTTTTGGAGTGCGAGAGTGAGAAAAAGCAGAGTGCCTGTTTGCAAGGCTAGGAAAGAGCAGAGCCCCAGTCTTGCTGTTTATCTGCAATGACTGCCAGGGCAAGTGAGGACCAGCAAGACAATTCCTGCCTAGCACCTTCCTTGGAGGAGAGAGAGTGCAACGTTTCATTTTAGCATTTTGGCGCTCACGAGGGAGACAAAGTGCTTTGGCTGTTTGCAAGGCTAGGAAAGAGCAGAGCCCCAGTCTTGCTGTTTATCTGCAATGACTGCCAGGGCAAGTGAGGACCAGCAAGACAATTCCTGCCTAGCACCTTCCTTGGAGGAGAGAGAGTACAACGTTTCATTTTAGCATTTTGGCGCTCACGAGGGAGACAAACTGCTTTGACTGTTTGCAAGGCTAGGAAAGAGCAGAGCCCCAGTCTTGCTGTTTATCTGCAATGACTGCCAGGGCAAGTGAGGACCAGCAAGACAATTCCTGCCTAGCACCTTCCTTGGAGGAGAGAGAGTGCAACGTTTCATTTTAGCAGTTTGGCGCTCACGAGGGAGACAAAGTGCTTTGGCTGTTTGCAAGGCTAGGAAAGAGCAGAGCCCCAGTCTTGCTGTTTATCTGCAATGACTACCAGGGCAAGTGAGGACCAGCAAGACAATTCCTGCCTAGCACCTTCCTTGGAGGAGAGAGAGTGCAACGTTTCATTTTAGCATTTTGGCGCTCACGAGGGAGACAAAGTGCTTTGGCTGTTTGCAAGGCTAGGAAAGAGCAGAGCCCCAGTCTTGCTGTTTATCTGCAATGACTGCCAGGGCAAGTGAGGACCAGCAAGACAATTCCTGCCTAGCACCTTCCTTGGAGGAGAGAGAGTGCAACGTTTCATTTTAGCTTTTTGGCGCTCACGAGGGAGACAAAGTGCTTTGGCTGTTTGCAAGGCTAGGAAAGAGCAGAGCCCCAGTCTTGCTGTTTATCTGCAATGACTGCCAGGGCAAGTGAGGACCAGCAAGACAATTCCTGCCTAGCACCTTCCTTGGAGGAGAGAGAGTGCAACGTTTCATTTTAGCATTTTGGCGCTCACGAGGGAGACAAAGTGCTTTGGCTGTTTGCAAGGCTAGGAAAGAGCAGAGCCCCAGTCTTGCTGTTTATCTGCAATGACTGCCAGGGCAAGTGAGGACCAGCAAGACAATTCCTGCCTAGCACCTTCCTTGGAGGAGAGAGAGTGCAACGTTTCATTTTGCTTTTTGGAGTGCGAGAGTGAGAAAAAGCAGAGTGCCTGTTTGCAAGGCTAGGAAAGAGCAGAGCCCCAGTCTTGCTGTTTATCTGCAATGACTGCCAGGGCAAGTGAGGACCAGCAAGACAATTCCTGCCTAGCACCTTCCTTGGAGGAGAGAGAGTGCAACGTTTCATTTTAGGTTTTTGGCGCTCACGAGGGAGACAAAGTGCTTTGGCTGTTTGCAAGGCTAGGAAAGAGCAGAGCCCCAGTCTTGCTGTTTATCTGCAATGACTGCCAGGGCAAGTGAGGACCAGCAAGACAATTCCTGCCTAGCACCTTCCTTGGAGGAGAGAGAGTGCAACGTTTCATTTTAGCTTTTTGGCGCTCACGAGGGAGACAAAGTGCTTTGGCTGTTTGCAAGGCTAGGAAAGAGCAGAGCCCCAGTCTTGCTGTTTATCTGCAATGACTGCCAGGGCAAGTGAGGACCAGCAAGACAATTCCTGCCTAGCACCTTCCTTGGAGGAGAGAGAGTGCAACGTTTCATTTTAGCATTTTGGCGCTCACGGGGGAGACAAAGTGCTTTGGCTGTTTGCAAGGCTAGGAAAGAGCAGAGCCCCAGTCTTGCTGTTTATCTGCAATGACTGCCAGGGCAAGTGAGGACCAGCAAGACAATTCCTGCCTAGCACCTTCCTTGGAGGAGAGAGAGTGCAACGTTTCATTTTAGCATTTTGGCGCTCACGAGGGAGACAAAGTGCTTTGGCTGTTTGCAAGGCTAGGAAAGAGCAGAGCCCCAGTCTTGCTGTTTATCTGCAATGACTGCCAGGGCAAGTGAGGACCAGCAAGACAATTCCTGCCTAGCACCTTCCTTGGAGGAGAGAGAGTGCAACGTTTCATTTTGCTTTTTGGAGTGCGAGAGTGAGAAAAAGCAGAGTGCCTGTTTGCAAGGCTAGGAAAGAGCAGAGCCCCAGTCTTGCTGTTTATCTGCAATGACTGCCAGGGCAAGTGAGGACCAGCAATAAAATTCCTGCCTAGCACCTTCCTTGGAGGAGAGAGAGTGCAACGTTTCATTTTAGCATTTTGGCGCTCACGAGGGAGACAAACTGTTTTAGCTGTTTGCAAGGCTAGGAAAGAGCAGAGCCCCAGTCTTGCTGTTTATCTGCAATGACTGCCAGGGCAAGTGAGGACCAGCAAGACAATTCCTGCCTAGCACCTTCCTTGGAGGAGAGAGAGTGCAACGTTTCATTTTAGCATTTTGGCGCTCACGAGGGAGACAAACTGCTTTGGCTGTTTGCAAGGCTAGGAAAGAGCAGAGCCCCAGTCTTGCTGTTTATCTGCAATGCCTGCCAGGGCAAATGAGGACCAGCAAGACAATTCCTGCCTAGCACCTTCCTTGGAGGAGAGAGAGTGCAACGTTTCATTTTAGCAGTTTGGCGCTCACGAGGGAGACAAAGTGCTTTGGCTGTTTGCAAGGCTAGGAAAGAGCAGAGCCCCAGTCTTGCTGTTTATCTGCAATGACTACCAGGGCAAGTGAGGACCAGCAAGACAATTCCTGCCTAGCACCTTCCTTGGAGGAGAGAGAGTGCAACGTTTCATTTTAGCATTTTGGCGCTCACGAGGGAGACAAACTGCTTTGGGTGTTTGCAAGGCTAGGAAAGAGCAGAGCCCCAGTCTTGCTGTTTATCTGCAATGACTGCCAGGGCAAGTGAGGACCAGCAAGACAATTCCTGCCTAGCACCTTCCTTGGAGGAGAGAGAGTGCAACGTTTCAGTTTGCTTTTTGGAGTGCGAGAGTGAGAAAAAGCAGAGTGCCTGTTTGCAAGGCTAGGAAAGAGCAGAGCCCCAGTCTTGCTGTTTATCTGCAATGACTGCCAGGGCAAGTGAGGACCAGCAAGACAATTCCTGCCTAGCACCTTCCTTGGAGGAGAGAGAGTGCAACGTTTCATTTTAGCATTTTGGCGCTCACGAGGGAGACAAAGTGCTTTGGCTGTTTGCAAGGCTAGGAAAGAGCAGAGCCCCAGTCTTGCTGTTTATCTGCAATGACTGCCAGGGCAAGTGAGGACCAGCAAGACAATTCCTGCCTAGCACCTTCCTTGGAGGAGAGAGAGTGCAACGTTTCATTTTAGCATTTTGGCGCTCACGAGGGAGACAAAGTGCTTTGGCTGTTTGCAAGGCTAGGAAAGAGCAGAGCCCCAGTCTTGCTGTTTATCTGCAATGACTGCCAGGGCAAGTGAGGACCAGCAAGACAATTCCTGCCTAGCACCTTCCTTGGAGGAGAGAGAGTGCAACGTTTCATTTTAGCAGTTTGGCGCTCACGAGGGAGACAAAGTGCTTTGGCTGTTTGCAAGGCTAGGAAAGAGCAGAGCCCCAGTCTTGCTGTTTATCTGCAATGACTGCCAGGGCAAGTGAGGACCAGCAAGACAATTCCTGCCTAGCACCTTCCTTGGAGGAGAGAGAGTGCAACGTTTCATTTTAGCATTTTGGCGCTCACGAGGGAGACAAAGTGCTTTGGCTGTTTGCAAGGCTAGGAAAGAGCAGAGCCCCAGTCTTGCTGTTTATCTGCAATGACTGCCAGGGCAAGTGAGGACCAGCAAGACAATTCCTGCCTAGCACCTTCCTTGGAGGAGAGAGAGTGCAACGTTTCATTTTAGCAGTTTGGCGCTCACGAGGGAGACAAAGTGCTTTGGCTGTTTGCAAGGCTAGGAAAGAGCAGAGCCCCAGTCTTGCTGTTTATCTGCAATGACTGCCAGGGCAAGCGAGGACCAGCAAGACAATTCCTGCCTAGCACCTTCCTTGGAGGAGAGAGAGTGCAACGTTTCATTTTAGCAGTTTGGCGCTCACGAGGGAGACAAACTGCTTTGGCTGTTTGCAAGGCTAGGAAAGAGCAGAGCCCCAGTCTTGCTGTTTATCTGCAATGACTACCAGGGCAAGTGAGGACCAGCAAGACGATTCCTGCCTAGCACCTTCCTTGGAGGAGAGAGAGTGCAACGTTTCATTTTAGCATTTTGGCGCTCACGAGGGAGACAAACTGCTTTGGCTGTTTGCAAGGCTAGGAAAGAGCAGAGCCCCAGTCTTGCTGTTTATCTGCAATGACTGCCAGGGCAAGTGAGGACCAGCAAGACAATTCCTGCCTAGCACCTTCCTTGGAGGAGAGAGAGTGCAACGTTTCATTTTAGCATTTTGGCGCTCACGAGGGAGACAAACTGCTTTGGCTGTTTGCAAGGCTAGGAAAGAGCAGAGCCCCAGTCTTGCTGTGTATCTGCAATGACTGCCAGGGCAAGTGAGGACCAGCAAGACAATTCCTGCCTAGCACCTTCCTTGGAGGAGAGAGAGTGCAAAGTTTCATTTTGCTTTTTGGAGTGCGAGAGTGAGAAAAAGCAGAGTGCCTGTTTGCAAGGCTAGGAAAGAGCAGAGCCCCAGTCTTGCTGTTTATCTGCAATGACTGCCAGGGCAAGTGAGGACCAGCAAGACAATTCCTGCCTAGCACCTTCCTTGGAGGAGAGAGAGTGCAACGTTTCATTTTAGGTTTTTGGCGCTCACGAGGGAGACAAAGTGCTTTGGCTGTTTGCAAGGCTAGGAAAGAGCAGAGCCCCAGTCTTGCTGTTTATCTGCAATGACTGCCAGGGCAAGTGAGGACCAGCAAGACAATTCCTGCCTAGCACCTTCCTTGGAGGAGAGAGAGTGCAACGTTTCATTTTAGCATTTTGGCGCTCACGAGGGAGACAAAGTGCTTTGGCTGTTTGCAAGGCTAGGAAAGAGCAGAGTCCCAGTCTTGCTGTTTATCTGCAATGACTGCCAGGGCAAGTGAGGACCAGCAAGACAATTCCTGCCTAGCACCTTCCTTGGAGGAGAGAGAGTGCAACGTTTCATTTTGCTTTTTGGAGTGCGAGAGTGAGAAAAAGCGGAGTGCCTGTTTGCAAGGCTAGGAAAGAGCAGAGCCCCAGTCTTGCTGTTTATCTGCAATGACTGCCAGGGCAAGTGAGGACCAGCAAGACAATTCCTGCCTAGCACCTTCCTTGGAGGAGAGAGAGTGCAACGTTTCATTTTGCTTTTTGGAGTGCGAGAGTGAGAAAAAGCAGAGTGCCTGTTTGCAAGGCTAGGAAAGAGCAGAGCCCCAGTCTTGCTGTTTATCTGCAATGACTGCCAGGGCAAGTGAGGACCAGCAAGACAATTCCTGCCTAGCACCTTCCTTGGAGGAGAGAGAGTGCAACGTTTCATTTTAGCATTTTGGCGCTCACGAGGGAGACAAAGTGCTTTGGCTGTTTGCAAGGCTAGGAAAGAGCAGAGCCCCAGTCTTGCTGTTTATCTGCAATGACTGCCAGGGCAAGTGAGGACCAGCAAGACAATTCCTGCCTAGCACCTTCCTTGGAGGAGAGAGAGTACAACGTTTCATTTTAGCATTTTGGCGCTCACGAGGGAGACAAACTGCTTTGACTGTTTGCAAGGCTAGGAAAGAGCAGAGCCCCAGTCTTGCTGTTTATCTGCAATGACTGCCAGGGCAAGTGAGGACCAGCAAGACAATTCCTGCCTAGCACCTTCCTTGGAGGAGAGAGAGTGCAACGTTTCATTTTAGCAGTTTGGCGCTCACGAGGGAGACAAAGTGCTTTGGCTGTTTGCAAGGCTAGGAAAGAGCAGAGCCCCAGTCTTGCTGTTTATCTGCAATGACTACCAGGGCAAGTGAGGACCAGCAAGACAATTCCTGCCTAGCACCTTCCTTGGAGGAGAGAGAGTGCAACGTTTCATTTTAGCATTTTGGCGCTCACGAGGGAGACAAAGTGCTTTGGCTGTTTGCAAGGCTAGGAAAGAGCAGAGCCCCAGTCTTGCTGTTTATCTGCAATGACTGCCAGGGCAAGTGAGGACCAGCAAGACAATTCCTGCCTAGCACCTTCCTTGGAGGAGAGAGAGTGCAACGTTTCATTTTAGCTTTTTGGCGCTCACGAGGGAGACAAAGTGCTTTGGCTGTTTGCAAGGCTAGGAAAGAGCAGAGCCCCAGTCTTGCTGTTTATCTGCAATGACTGCCAGGGCAAGTGAGGACCAGCAAGACAATTCCTGCCTAGCACCTTCCTTGGAGGAGAGAGAGTGCAACGTTTCATTTTAGCATTTTGGCGCTCACGAGGGAGACAAAGTGCTTTGGCTGTTTGCAAGGCTAGGAAAGAGCAGAGCCCCAGTCTTGCTGTTTATCTGCAATGACTGCCAGGGCAAGTGAGGACCAGCAAGACAATTCCTGCCTAGCACCTTCCTTGGAGGAGAGAGAGTGCAACGTTTCATTTTGCTTTTTGGAGTGCGAGAGTGAGAAAAAGCAGAGTGCCTGTTTGCAAGGCTAGGAAAGAGCAGAGCCCCAGTCTTGCTGTTTATCTGCAATGACTGCCAGGGCAAGTGAGGACCAGCAAGACAATTCCTGCCTAGCACCTTCCTTGGAGGAGAGAGAGTGCAACGTTTCATTTTAGCATTTTGGCGCTCACGAGGGAGACAAAGTGCTTTGGCTGTTTGCAAGGCTAGGAAAGAGCAGAGCCCCAGTCTTGCTGTTTATCTGCAATGACTGCCAGGGCAAGTGAGGACCAGCAAGACAATTCCTGCCTAGCACCTTCCTTGGAGGAGAGAGAGTGCAACGTTTCATTTTAGCATTTTGGCGCTCACGAGGGAGACAAAGTGCTTTGGCTGTTTGCAAGGCTAGGAAAGAGCAGAGCCCCAGTCTTGCTGTTTATGTGCAATGACTGCCAGGGCAAGTGAGGACCAGCAAGACAATTCCTGCCTAGCACCTTCCTTGGAGGAGAGAGAGTGCAACGTTTCATTTTAGCATTTTGGCGCTCACGAGGGAGACAAAGTGCTTTGGCTGTTTGCAAGGCTAGGAAAGAGCAGAGCCCCGGTCTTGCTGTTTATCTGCAATGACTGCCAGGGCAAGTGAGGACCAGCAAGACAATTCCTGCCTAGCACCTTCCTTGGAGGAGAGAGAGTGCAACGTTTCATTTTAGCATTTTGGCGCTCACGAGGGAGACAAACTGCTTTGGCTGTTTGCAAGGCTAGGAAAGAGCAGAGTCCCAGTCTTGCTGTTTATCTGCAATGACTGCCAGGGCAAGTGAGGACCAGCAAGACAATTCCTGCCTAGCACCTTCCTTGGAGGAGAGAGAGTGCAACGTTTCATTTTAGCATTTTGGCGCTCACGAGGGAGACAAAGTGCTTTGGCTGTTTGCAAGGCTAGGAAAGAGCAGAGCCCCAGTCTTGCTGTTTATCTGCAATGACTGCCAGGGCAAGGGAGGACCAGCAAGACAATTCCTGCCTAGCACCTTCCTTGGAGGAGAGAGAGTGCAACGTTTCATTTTGATTTTTGGAGTGCGAGAGTGAGAAAAAGCAGAGTGCCTGTTTGCAAGGCTAGGAAAGAGCAGAGCCCCAGTCTTGCTGTTTATCTGCAATGACTACCAGGGCAAGTGAGGACCAGCAAGACAATTCCTGCCTAGCACCTTCCTTGGAGGAGAGAGAGTGCAACGTTTCATTTTAGCATTTTGGCGCTCACGAGGGAGACAAAGTGCTTTGGCTGTTTGCAAGGCTAGGAAAGAGCAGAGCCCCAGTCTTGCTGTTTATCTGCAATGACTGCCAGGGCAAGTGAGGACCAGCAAGACAATTCCTGCCTAGCACCTTCCTTGGAGGAGAGAGAGTGCAACGTTTCATTTTAGCTTTTTGGCGCTCACGAGGGAGACAAAGTGCTTTGGCTGTTTGCAAGGCTAGGAAAGAGCAGAGCCCCAGTCTTGCTGTTTATCTGCAATGACTGCCAGGGCAAGTGAGGACCAGCAAGACAATTCCTGCCTAGCACCTTCCTTGGAGGAGAGAGAGTGCAACGTTTCATTTTAGCATTTTGGCGCTCACGAGGGAGACAAAGTGCTTTGGCTGTTTGCAAGGCTAGGAAAGAGCAGAGCCCCAGTCTTGCTGTTTATCTGCAATGACTGCCAGGGCAAGTGAGGACCAGCAAGACAATTCCTGCCTAGCACCTTCCTTGGAGGAGAGAGAGTGCAACGTTTCATTTTAGCATTTTGGCGCTCACGAGGGAGACAAAGTGCTTTGGCTGTTTGCAAGGCTAGGAAAGAGCAGAGCCCCAGTCTTGCTGTTTATCTGCAATGACTGCCAGGGCAAGTGAGGACCAGCAAGACAATTCCTGCCTAGCACCTTCCTTGGAGGAGAGAGAGTGCAACGTTTCATTTTAGCATTTTGGCGCTCACGAGGGAGACAAAGTGCTTTGGCTGTTTGCAAGGCTAGGAAAGAGCAGAGCCCCGGTCTTGCTGTTTATCTGCAATGACTGCCAGGGCAAGTGAGGACCAGCAAGACAATTCCTGCCTAGCACCTTCCTTGGAGGAGAGAGAGTGCAACGTTTCATTTTAGCATTTTGGCGCTCACGAGGGAGACAAACTGCTTTGGCTGTTTGCAAGGCTAGGAAAGAGCAGAGTCCCAGTCTTGCTGTTTATCTGCAATGACTGCCAGGGCAAGTGAGGACCAGCAAGACAATTCCTGCCTAGCACCTTCCTTGGAGGAGAGAGAGTGCAACGTTTCATTTTAGCATTTTGGCGCTCACGAGGGAGACAAAGTGCTTTGGCTGTTTGCAAGGCTAGGAAAGAGCAGAGCCCCAGTCTTGCTGTTTATCTGCAATGACTGCCAGGGCAAGGGAGGACCAGCAAGACAATTCCTGCCTAGCACCTTCCTTGGAGGAGAGAGAGTGCAACGTTTCATTTTGATTTTTGGAGTGCGAGAGTGAGAAAAAGCAGAGTGCCTGTTTGCAAGGCTAGGAAAGAGCAGAGCCCCAGTCTTGCTGTTTATCTGCAATGACTACCAGGGCAAGTGAGGACCAGCAAGACAATTCCTGCCTAGCACCTTCCTTGGAGGAGAGAGAGTGCAACGTTTCATTTTAGCATTTTGGCGCTCACGAGGGAGACAAAGTGCTTTGGCTGTTTGCAAGGCTAGGAAAGAGCAGAGCCCCAGTCTTGCTGTTTATCTGCAATGACTGCCAGGGCAAGTGAGGACCAGCAAGACAATTCCTGCCTAGCACCTTCCTTGGAGGAGAGAGAGTGCAACGTTTCATTTTAGCTTTTTGGCGCTCACGAGGGAGACAAAGTGCTTTGGCTGTTTGCAAGGCTAGGAAAGAGCAGAGCCCCAGTCTTGCTGTTTATCTGCAATGACTGCCAGGGCAAGTGAGGACCAGCAAGACAATTCCTGCCTAGCACCTTCCTTGGAGGAGAGAGAGTGCAACGTTTCATTTTAGCATTTTGGCGCTCACGAGGGAGACAAAGTGCTTTGGCTGTTTGCAAGGCTAGGAAAGAGCAGAGCCCCAGTCTTGCTGTTTATCTGCAATGACTGCCAGGGCAAGTGAGGACCAGCAAGACAATTCCTGCCTAGCACCTTCCTTGGAGGAGAGAGAGTGCAACGTTTCATTTTAGCATTTTGGCGCTCACGAGGGAGACAAAGTGCTTTGGCTGTTTGCAAGGCTAGGAAAGAGCAGAGCCCCAGTCTTGCTGTTTATCTGCAATGACTGCCAGGGCAAGTGAGGACCAGCAAGACAATTCCTGCCTAGCACCTTCCTTGGAGGAGAGAGAGTGCAACGTTTCATTTTAGCATTTTGGCGCTCACGAGGGAGACAAAGTGCTTTGGCTGTTTGCAAGGCTAGGAAAGAGCAGAGCCCCGGTCTTGCTGTTTATCTGCAATGACTGCCAGGGCAAGTGAGGACCAGCAAGACAATTCCTGCCTAGCACCTTCCTTGGAGGAGAGAGAGTGCAACGTTTCATTTTAGCAGTTTGGCGCTCACGAGGGAGACAAACTGCTTTGGCTGTTTGCAAGGCTAGGAAAGAGCAGAGTCCCAGTCTTGCTGTTTATCTGCAATGACTGCCAGGGCAAGTGAGGACCAGCAAGACAATTCCTGCCTAGCACCTTCCTTGGAGGAGAGAGAGTGCAACGTTTCATTTTAGCATTTTGGCGCTCACGAGGGAGACAAAGTGCTTTGGCTGTTTGCAAGGCTAGGAAAGAGCAGAGCCCCAGTCTTGCTGTTTATCTGCAATGACTGCCAGGGCAAGGGAGGACCAGCAAGACAATTCCTGCCTAGCACCTTCCTTGGAGGAGAGAGAGTGCAACGTTTCCTTTTAGCATTTTGGCGCTCACGAGGGAGACAAAGTGCTTTGGCTGTTTGCAAGGCTAGGAAAGAGCAGAGCCCCAGTCTTGCTGTTTATCTGCAATGACTGCCAGGGCAAGTGAGGACCAGCAAGACAATTCCTGCCTAGCACCTTCCTTGGAGGAGAGAGAGTGCAACGTTTCATTTTAGCATCTTGGCGCTCACGAGGGAGACAAAGTGCTTTGGCTGTTTGCAAGGCTAGGAAAGAGCAGAGCCCCAGTCTTGCTGTTTATCTGCAATGACTGCCAGGGCAAGTGAGGACCAGCAAGACAATTCCTGCCTAGCACCTTCCTTGGAGGAGAGAGAGTGCAACGTTTCATTTTAGCATTTTGGCGCTCACGAGGGAGACAAACTGCTTTGGCTGTTTGCAAGGCTAGGAAAGAGCAGAGCCCCAGTCTTGCTGTTTATCTGCAATGACTGCCAGGGCAAGTGAGGACCAGCAAGACAATTCCTGCCTAGCACCTTCCTTGGAGGAGAGAGAGTGCAACGTTTCATTTTAGCATTTTGGCGCTCACGAGGGAGACAAAGTGCTTTGGCTGTTTGCAAGGCTAGGAAAGAGCAGAGCCCCAGTCTTGCTGTTTATCTGCAATGACTGCCAGGGCAAGTGAGGACCAGCAAGACAATTCCTGCCTAGCACCTTCCTTGGAGGAGAGAGAGTGCAACGTTTCATTTTAGCATTTTGGCGCTCACGAGGGAGACAAAGTGCTTTGGCTGTTTGCAAGGCTAGGAAAGAGCAGAGCCCCGGTCTTGCTGTTTATCTGCAATGACTGCCAGGGCAAGTGAGGACCAGCAAGACAATTCCTGCCTAGCACCTTCCTTGGAGGAGAGAGAGTGCAACGTTTCATTTTAGCATTTTGGCGCTCACGAGGGAGACAAACTGCTTTGGCTGTTTGCAAGGCTAGGAAAGAGCAGAGTCCCAGTCTTGCTGTTTATCTGCAATGACTGCCAGGGCAAGTGAGGACCAGCAAGACAATTCCTGCCTAGCACCTTCCTTGGAGGAGAGAGAGTGCAACGTTTCATTTTAGCATTTTGGCGCTCACGAGGGAGACAAAGTGCTTTGGCTGTTTGCAAGGCTAGGAAAGAGCAGAGCCCCAGTCTTGCTGTTTATCTGCAATGACTGCCAGGGCAAGGGAGGACCAGCAAGACAATTCCTGCCTAGCACCTTCCTTGGAGGAGAGAGAGTGCAACGTTTCCTTTTAGCATTTTGGCGCTCACGAGGGAGACAAAGTGCTTTGGCTGTTTGCAAGGCTAGGAAAGAGCAGAGCCCCAGTCTTGCTGTTTATCTGCAATGACTGCCAGGGCAAGTGAGGACCAGCAAGACAATTCCTGCCTAGCACCTTCCTTGGAGGAGAGAGAGTGCAACGTTTCATTTTAGCATCTTGGCGCTCACGAGGGAGACAAAGTGCTTTGGCTGTTTGCAAGGCTAGGAAAGAGCAGAGCCCCAGTCTTGCTGTTTATCTGCAATGACTGCCAGGGCAAGTGAGGACCAGCAAGACAATTCCTGCCTAGCACCTTCCTTGGAGGAGAGAGAGTGCAACGTTTCATTTTAGCATTTTGGCGCTCACGAGGGAGACAAACTGCTTTGGCTGTTTGCAAGGCTAGGAAAGAGCAGAGCCCCAGTCTTGCTGTTTATCTGCAATGACTGCCAGGGCAAGTGAGGACCAGCAAGACAATTCCTGCCTAGCACCTTCCTTGGAGGAGAGAGAGTGCAACGTTTCATTTTAGCATTTTGGCGCTCACGAGGGAGACAAAGTGCTTTGGCTGTTTGCAAGGCTAGGAAAGAGCAGAGCCCCAGTCTTGCTGTTTATCTGCAATGACTGCCAGGGCAAGTGAGGACCAGCAAGACAATTCCTGCCTAGCACCTTCCTTGGAGGAGAGAGAGTGCAACGTTTCATTTTAGCATTTTGGCGCTCACGAGGGAGACAAAGTGCTTTGGCTGTTTGCAAGGCTAGGAAAGAGCAGAGCCCCAGTCTTGCTGTTTATCTGCAATGACTGCCAGGGCAAGTGAGGACCAGCAAGACAATTCCTGCCTAGCACCTTCCTTGGAGGAGAGAGAGTGCAACGTTTCATTTTAGCATTTTGGCGCTCACGAGGGAGACAAACTGCTTTGGCTGTTTGCAAGGCTAGGAAAGAGCAGAGCCCCAGTCTTGCTGTTTATCTGCAATGACTGCCAGGGCAAGTGAGGACCAGCAAGACAATTCCTGCCTAGCACCTTCCTTGGAGGAGAGAGAGTGCAACGTTTCATTTTAGCATTTTGGCGCTCACGAGGGAGACAAAGTGCTTTGGCTGTTTGCAAGGCTAGGAAAGAGCAGAGCCCCAGTCTTGCTGTTTATCTGCAATGACTGCCAGGGCAAGTGAGGACCAGCAAGACAATTCCTGCCTAGCACCTTCCTTGGAGGAGAGAGAGTGCAACGTTTCATTTTAGCATTTTGGCGCTCACGAGGGAGACAAAGTGCTTTGGCTGTTTGCAAGGCTAGGAAAGAGCAGAGCCCCAGTCTTGCTGTTTATCTGCAATGACTGCCAGGGCAAGTGAGGACCAGCAAGACAATTCCTGCCTAGCACCTTCCTTGGAGGAGAGAGAGTGTAACGTTTCATTTTAGCATTTTGGCGCTCACGAGGGAGACAAAGTGCTTTGGCTGTTTGCAAGGCTAGGAAAGAGCAGAGCCCCAGTCTTGCTGTTTATGTGCAATGACTGCCAGGGCAAGTGAGGACCAGCAAGACAATTCCTGCCTAGCACCTTCCTTGGAGGAGAGAGAGTGCAACGTTTCATTTTAGCATTTTGGCGCTCACGAGGGAGACAAAGTGCTTTGGCTGTTTGCAAGGCTAGGAAAGAGCAGAGCCCCAGTCTTGCTGTTTATCTGCAATGACTGCCAGGGCAAGTGAGGACCAGCAAGACAATTCCTGCCTAGCACCTTCCTTGGAGGAGAGAGAGTGCAACGTTTCATTTTAGCATTTTGGCGCTCACGAGGGAGACAAACTGCTTTGGCTGTTTGCAAGGCTAGGAAAGAGCAGAGCCCCAGTCTTGCTGTTTATCTGCAATGACTGCCAGGGCAAGTGAGGACCAGCAAGACAATTCCTGCCTAGCACCTTCCTTGGAGGAGAGAGAGTGCAACGTTTCATTTTAGCAGTTTGGCGCTCACGAGGGAGACAAAGTGCTTTGGCTGTTTGCAAGGCTAGGAAAGAGCAGAGCCCCAGTCTTGCTGTTTATCTGCAATGACTGCCAGGGCAAGTGAGGACCAGCAAGACAATTCCTGCCTAGCACCTTCCTTGGAGGAGAGAGAGTGCAACGTTTCATTTTAGCATTTTGGCGCTCACGAGGGAGACAAACTGCTTTGGCTGTTTGCAAGGCTAGGAAAGAGCAGAGCCCCAGTCTTGCTGTTTATCTGCAATGACTGCCAGGGCAAGTGAGGACCAGCAAGACAATTCCTGCCTAGCACCTTCCTTGGAGGAGAGAGAGTGCAACGTTTCATTTTAGCAGTTTGGCGCTCACGAGGGAGACAAACTGCTTTGGCTGTTTGCAAGGCTAGGAAAGAGCAGAGCCCCAGTCTTGCTGTTTATCTGCAATGACTGCCAGGGCAAGTGAGGACCAGCAAGACAATTCCTGCCTAGCACCTTCCTTGGAGGAGAGAGAGTGCAACGTTTCATTTTAGCATTTTGGCGCTCACGGGGGAGACAAAGTGCTTTGGCTGTTTGCAAGGCTAGGAAAGAGCAGAGCCCCAGTCTTGCTGTTTATCTGCAATGACTGCCAGGGCAAGTGAGGACCAGCAAGACAATTCCTGCCTAGCACCTTCCTTGGAGGAGAGAGAGTGCAACGGTTCATTTTAGCATTTTGGCGCTCACGAGGGAGACAAAGTGCTTTGGCTGTTTGCAAGGCTAGGAAAGAGCAGAGCCCCAGTCTTGCTGTTTATCTGCAATGACTGCCAGGGCAAGTGAGGACCAGCAAGACAATTCCTGCCTAGCACCTTCCTTGGAGGAGAGAGAGTGCAACGTTTCATTTTGCTTTTTGGAGTGCGAGAGTGAGAAAAAGCAGAGTGCCTGTTTGCAAGGCTAGGAAAGAGCAGAGCCCCAGTCTTGCTGTTTATCTGCAATGACTGCCAGGGCAAGTGAGGACCAGCAATACAATTCCTGCCTAGCACCTTCCTTGGAGGAGAGAGAGTGCAACGTTTCATTTTAGCATTTTGGCGCTCACGAGGGAGACAAACTGCTTTGGCTGTTTGCAAGGCTAGGAAAGAGCAGAGCCCCAGTCTTGCTGTTTATCTGCAATGACTGCCAGGGCAAGTGAGGACCAGCAAGACAATTCCTGCCTAGCACCTTCCTTGGAGGAGAGAGAGTGCAACGTTTCATTTTAGCAGTTTGGCGCTCACGAGGGAGACAAACTGCTTTGGCTGTTTGCAAGGCTAGGAAAGAGCAGAGCCCCAGTCTTGCTGTTTATCTGCAATGCCTGCCAGGGCAAATGAGGACCAGCAAGACAATTCCTGCCTAGCACCTTCCTTGGAGGAGAGAGAGTGCAACGTTTCATTTTAGCAGTTTGGCGCTCACGAGGGAGACAAAGTGCTTTGGCTGTTTGCAAGGCTAGGAAAGAGCAGAGCCCCAGTCTTGCTGTTTATCTGCAATGACTACCAGGGCAAGTGAGGACCAGCAAGACAATTCCTGCCTAGCACCTTCCTTGGAGGAGAGAGAGTGCAACGTTTCATTTTAGCATTTTGGCGCTCACGAGGGAGACAAACTGCTTTGGCTGTTTGCAAGGCTAGGAAAGAGCAGAGCCCCAGTCTTGCTGTTTATCTGCAATGACTGCCAGGGCAAGTGAGGACCAGCAAGACAATTCCTGCCTAGCACCTTCCTTGGAGGAGAGAGAGTGCAACGTTTCAGTTTGCTTTTTGGAGTGCGAGAGTGAGAAAAAGCAGAGTGCCTGTTTGCAAGGCTAGGAAAGAGCAGAGCCCCAGTCTTGCTGTTTATCTGCAATGACTGCCAGGGCAAGTGAGGACCAGCAAGACAATTCCTGCCTAGCACCTTCCTTGGAGGAGAGAGAGTGCAACGTTTCATTTTAGCATTTTGGCGCTCACGAGGGAGACAAAGTGCTTTGGCTGTTTGCAAGGCTAGGAAAGAGCAGAGCCCCAGTCTTGCTGTTTATCTGCAATGACTGCCAGGGCAAGTGAGGACCAGCAAGACAATTCCTGCCTAGCACCTTCCTTGGAGGAGAGAGAGTGCAACGTTTCATTTTGCTTTTTGGAGTGCGAGAGTGAGAAAAAGCAGAGTGCCTGTTTGCAAGGCTAGGAAAGAGCAGAGCCCCAGTCTTGCTGTTTATCTGCAATGACTGCCAGGGCAAGTGAGGACCAGCAAGACAATTCCTGCCTAGCACCTTCCTTGGAGGAGAGAGAGTGCAACGTTTCATTTTAGCATTTTGGCGCTCACGAGGGAGACAAAGTGCTTTGGCTGTTTGCAAGGCTAGGAAAGAGCAGAGCCCCAGTCTTGCTGTTTATCTGCAATGACTGCCAGGGCAAGTGAGGACCAGCAAGACAATTCCTGCCTAGCACCTTCCTTGGAGGAGAGAGAGTGCAACGTTTCATTTTAGCAGTTTGGCGCTCACGAGGGAGACAAACTGCTTTGGCTGTTTGCAAGGCTAGGAAAGAGCAGAGCCCCAATCTTGCTGTTTATCTGCAATGCCTGCCAGGGCAAATGAGGACCAGCAAGACAATTCCTGCCTAGCACCTTCCTTGGAGGAGAGAGAGTGCAACGTTTCATTTTAGCAGTTTGGCGCTCACGAGGGAGACAAAGTGCTTTGGCTGTTTGCAAGGCTAGGAAAGAGCAGAGCCCCAGTCTTGCTGTTTATCTGCAATGACTACCAGGGCAAGTGAGGACCAGCAAGACAATTCCTGCCTAGCACCTTCCTTGGAGGAGAGAGAGTGCAACGTTTCATTTTAGCATTTTGGCGCTCACGAGGGAGACAAACTGCTTTGGGTGTTTGCAAGGCTAGGAAAGAGCAGAGCCCCAGTCTTGCTGTTTATCTGCAATGACTGCCAGGGCAAGTGAGGACCAGCAAGACAATTCCTGCCTAGCACCTTCCTTGGAGGAGAGAGAGTGCAACGTTTCAGTTTGCTTTTTGGAGTGCGAGAGTGAGAAAAAGCAGAGTGCCTGTTTGCAAGGCTAGGAAAGAGCAGAGCCCCAGTCTTGCTGTTTATCTGTAATGACTGCCAGGGCAAGTGAGGACCAGCAAGACAATTCCTGCCTAGCACCTTCCTTGGAGGAGAGAGAGTGCAACGTTTCATTTTAGCATTTTGGCGCTCACGAGGGAGACAAAGTTCTTTGGCTGTTTGCAAGGCTAGGAAAGAGCAGAGCCCCAGTCTTGCTGTTTATCTGCAATGACTGCCAGGGCAAGTGAGGACCAGCAAGACAATTCCTGCCTAGCACCTTCCTTGGAGGAGAGAGAGTGCAACGTTTCATTTTAGCATTTTGGCGCTCACGAGGGAGACAAAGTGCTTTGGCTGTTTGCAAGGCTAGGAAAGAGCAGAGCCCCAGTCTTGCTGTTTATCTGCAATGACTGCCAGGGCAAGTGAGGACCAGCAAGACAATTCCTGCCTAGCACCTTCCTTGGAGGAGAGAGAGTGCAACGTTTCATTTTAGCAGTTTGGCGCTCACGAGGGAGACAAACTGCTTTGGCTGTTTGCAAGGCTAGGAAAGAGTAGAGCCCCAGTCTTCCTGTTTATCTGCAATGACTACCAGGGCAAGTGAGGACCAGCAAGACGATTCCTGCCTAGCACCTTCCTTGGAGGAGAGAGAGTGCAACGTTTCATTTTAGCATTTTGGCGCTCACGAGGGAGACAAACTGCTTTGGCTGTTTGCAAGGCTAGGAAAGAGCAGAGCCCCAGTCTTGCTGTTTATCTGCAATGACTGCCAGGGCAAGTGAGGACCAGCAAGACAATTCCTGCCTAGCACCTTCCTTGGAGGAGAGAGAGTGCAACGTTTCATTTTAGCATTTTGGCTCTCACGAGGGAGACAAACTGCTTTGGCTGTTTGCAAGGCTAGGAAAGAGCAGAGCCCCAGTCTTGCTGTGTATCTGCAATGACTGCCAGGGCAAGTGAGGACCAGCAAGACAATTCCTGCCTAGCACCTTCCTTGGAGGAGAGAGAGTGCAACGTTTCAGTTTGCTTTTTGGAGTGCGAGAGTGAGAAAAAGCAGAGTGCCTGTTTGCAAGGCTAGGAAAGAGCAGAGCCCCAGTCTTGCTGTTTATCTGCAATGACTGCCAGGGCAAGTGAGGACCAGCAAGACAATTCCTGCCTAGCACCTTCCTTGGAGGAGAGAGAGTGCAACGTTTCATTTTAGCATTTTGGCGCTCACGAGGGAGACAAACTGCTTTGGCTGTTTGCAAGGCTAGGAAAGAGCAGAGCCCCAGTCTTGCTGTTTATCTGCAATGACTGCCAGGGCAAGTGAGGACCAGCAAGACAATTCCTGCCTAGCACCTTCCTTGGAGGAGAGAGAGTGCAACGTTTCATTTTAGCATTTTGGCGCTCACGAGGGAGACAAACTGCTTTGGCTGTTTGCAAGGCTAGGAAAGAGCAGAGCCCCAGTCTTGCTGTTTATCTGCAATGACTGCCAGGGCAAGTGAGGACCAGCAAGACAATTCCTGCCTAGCACCTTCCTTGGAGGAGAGAGAGTGCAACGTTTCATTTTAGCAGTTTGGCGCTCACGAGGGAGACAAACTGCTTTGGCTGTTTGCAAGGCTAGGAAAGAGTAGAGCCCCAGTCTTCCTGTTTATCTGCAATGACTACCAGGGCAAGTGAGGACCAGCAAGACGATTCCTGCCTAGCACCTTCCTTGGAGGAGAGAGAGTGCAACGTTTCATTTTAGCATTTTGGCGCTCACGAGGGAGACAAACTGCTTTGGCTGTTTGCAAGGCTAGGAAAGAGCAGAGCCCCAGTCTTGCTGTGTATCTGCAATGACTGCCAGGGCAAGTGAGGACCAGCAAGACAATTCCTGCCTAGCACCTTCCTTGGAGGAGAGAGAGTGCAACGTTTCATTTTGCTTTTTGGAGTGCGAGAGTGAGAAAAAGCAGAGTGCCTGTTTGCAAGGCTAGGAAAGAGCAGAGCCCCAGTCTTGCTGTTTATCTGCAATGACTGCCAGGGCAAGTGAGGACCAGCAAGACAATTCCTGCCTAGCACCTTCCTTGGAGGAGAGAGAGTGCAACGTTTCATTTTAGCATTTTGGCGCTCACGAGGGAGACAAAGTGCTTTGGCTGTTTGCAAGGCTAGGAAAGAGCAGAGCCCCAGTCTTGCTGTTTATCTGCAATGACTGCCAGGGCAAGTGAGGACCAGCAAGACAATTCCTGCCTAGCACCTTCCTTGGAGGAGAGAGAGTGCAACGTTTCATTTTAGCATTTTGGCGCTCACGAGGGAGACAAACTGCTTTGCCTGTTTGGAAGGCTAGGAAAGAGCAGAGCCCCAGTCTTGCTGTTTATCTGCAATGACTGCCAGGGCAAGTGAGGACCAGCAAGACAATTCCTGCCTAGTACCTTCCTTGGAGGAGAGAGAGTGCAACGTTTCATTTTGATTTTTGGAGTGCGAGAGTGAGGAAAAGCAGAGTGCCTGTTTGCAAGGCTAGGAAAGAGCAGAGCCCCAGTCTTGCTGTATCTGCAATGACTGCCAGGGCAAGTGAGGACCAGCAAGACAATTCCTGCCTAGCACCTTCCTTGGAGGAGAGAGAGTGCAACGTTTCATTTTAGCATTTTGGCGCTCACGAGGGAGACAAACTGCTTTGGCTGTTTGCAAGGCTAGGAAAGAGCAGAGTCCCAGTCTTGCTGTTTATCTGCAATGACTGCCAGGGCAAGTGAGGACCAGCAAGACAATTCCTGCCTAGCAGCTTCCTTGGAGGAGAGAGAGTGCAACGTTTCATTTTGCTTTTTGGAGTGCGAGAGTGAGAAAAAGCAGAGTGCCTGTTTGCAAGGCTAGGAAAGAGCAGAGCCCCAGTCTTGCTGTTTATCTGCAATGACTGCCAGGGCAAGTGAGGACCAGCAAGACAATTCCTGCCTAGCACCTTCCTTGGAGGAGAGAGAGTGCAACGTTTGATTTTGCTTTTTGGAGTGCGAGAGTGAGAAAAAGCAGAGTGCCTGTTTGCAAGGCTAGGAAAGAGCAGAGCCCCAGTCTTGCTGTTTATCTGCAATGACTGCCAGGGCAAGTGAGGACCAGCAAGACAATTCCTGCCTAGCACCTTCCTTGGAGGAGAGAGAGTGCAACGTTTCATTTTAGCATTTTGGCGCTCACGAGGGAGACAAACTGCTTTGGCTGTTTGCAAGGCTAGGAAAGAGCAGAGCCCCAGTCTTGCTGTTTATCTGCAATGACTGCCAGGGCAAGTGAGGACCAGCAAGACAATTCCTGCCTAGCACCTTCCTTGGAGGAGAGAGAGTGCAACGTTTCATTTTGCTTTTTGGAGTGCGAGAGTGAGAAAAAGCAGAGTGCCTGTTTGCAAGGCTAGGAAAGAGCAGAGCCCCAGTCTTGCTGTTTATCTGCAATGACTGCCAGGGCAAGTGAGGACCAGCAAGACAATTCCTGCCTAGCACCTTCCTTGGAGGGGAGAGAGTGCAACGTTTCATTTTAGCATTTTGGCGCTCACGAGGGAGACAAACTGCTTTGGCTGTTTGCAAGGCTAGGAAAGAGCAGAGCCCCAGTCTTGCTGTTTATCTGCAATGACTGCCAGGGCAAGTGAGGACCAGCAAGACAATTCCTGCCTAGCACCTTCCTTGGAGGAGAGAGAGTGCAAGGTTTCATTTTGCTTTTTGGAGTGCGAGAGTGAGAAAAAGCAGAGTGCCTGTTTGCAAGGCTAGGAAAGAGCAGAGCCCCAGTCTTGCTGTTTATCTGCAATGACTGCCAGGGCAAGTGAGGACCAGCAAGACAATTCCTGCCTAGCACCTTCCTTGGAGGAGAGAGAGTGCAACGTTTCATTTTGCTTTTTGGAGTGCGAGAGTGAGAAAAAGCAGAGTGCCTGTTTGCAAGGCTAGGAAAGAGCAGAGCCCCAGTCTTGCTGTTTATCTGCAATGACTGCCAGGGCAAGTGAGGACCAGCAAGACAATTCCTGCCTAGCACCTTCCTTGGAGGAGAGAGAGTGCAACGTTTCATTTTAGCATTTTGGCGCTCACGAGGGAGACAAAGTGCTTTGGCTGTTTGCAAGGCTAGGAAAGAGCAGAGCCCCAGTCTTGCTGTTTATCTGCAATGACTGCCAGGGCAAGTGAGGACCAGCAAGACAATTCCTGCCTAGCACCTTCCTTGGAGGAGAGAGAGTGCAACGTTTCATTTTAGCATTTTGGCGCTCACGAGGGAGACAAACTGCTTTTGCTGTTTGCAAGGCTAGGAAAGAGCAGAGCCCCAGTCTTGCTGTTTATCTGCAATGACTGCCAGGGCAAGTGAGGACCAGCAGGACAATTCCTGCCTAGCGCCTTCCTTGGAGGAGAGAGAGTGCAACGTTTCATTTTAGCATTTTGGCGCTCACGAGGGAGACAAAGTGCTTTGGCTGTTTGCAAGGCTAGGAAAGAGCAGAGCCCCAGTCTTGCTGTTTATCTGCAATGACTGCCAGGGCAAGTGAGGACCAGCAAGACAATTCCTGCCTAGCACCTTCCTTGGAGGAGAGAGAGTGCAACGTTTCATTTTAGCATTTTGGCGCTCACGAGGGAGACAAACTGCTTTGGCTGTTTGCAAGGCTAGGAAAGAGCAGAGCCCCGGTCTTGCTGTTTATCTGCAATGACTGCCAGGGCAAGTGAGGACCAGCAAGACAATTCCTGCCTAGCACCTTCCTTGGAGGAGAGAGAGTGCAACGTTTCATTTTAGCATTTTGGCGCTCACGAGGGAGACAAACTGCTTTGGCTGTTTGCAAGGCTAGGAAAGAGCAGAGCCCCAGTCTTGCTGTTTATCTGCAATGACTGCCAGGGCAAGTGAGGACCAGCAAGACAATTCCTGCCTAGCACCTTCCTTGGAGGAGAGAGAGTGCAACGTTTCATTTTAGCATTTTGGCGCTCACGAGGGAGACAAAGTGCTTTGGCTGTTTGCAAGGCTAGGAAAGAGCAGAGCCCCAGTCTTGCTGTTTATCTGCAATGACTGCCAGGGCAAGTGAGGACCAGCAAGACAATTCCTGCCTAGCACCTTCCTTGGAGGAGAGAGAGTGCAACGTTTCATTTTAGCAGTTTGGCGCTCACGAGGGAGACAAACTGCTTTGGCTGTTTGCAAGGCTAGGAAAGAGCAGAGCCCCAGTCTTGCTGTTTATCTGCAATGACTGCCAGGGCAAGTGAGGACCAGCAAGACAATTCCTGCCTAGCACCTTCCTTGGAGGAGAGAGAGTGCAACGTTTCATTTTAGCAGTTTGGCGCTCACGAGGGAGACAAACTGCTTTGGCTGTTTGCAAGGCTAGGAAAGAGCAGAGCCCCAGTCTTGCTGTTTATCTGCAATGACTGCCAGGGCAAGTGAGGACCAGCAAGACAATTCCTGCCTAGCACCTTCCTTGGAGGAGAGAGAGTGCAACGTTTCATTTTAGCATTTTGGCGCTCACGAGGGAGACAAAGTGCTTTGGCTGTTTGCAAGGCTAGGAAAGAGCAGAGCCCCAGTCTTGCTGTTTATCTGCAATGACTGCCAGGGCAAGTGAGGACCAGCAAGACAATTCCTGCCTAGCACCTTCCTTGGAGGAGAGAGAGTGCAACGTTTCATTTTAGCATTTTGGCGCTCACGAGGGAGACAAACTGCTTTGGCTGTTTGCAAGGCTAGGAAAGAGCAGAGCCCCAGTCTTGCTGTTTATCTGCAATGACTGCCAGGGCAAGTGAGGACCAGCAAGACAATTCCTGCCTAGCACCTTCCTTGGAGGAGAGAGAGTGCAACGTTTCATTTTAGCATTTTGGCGCTCACGAGGGAGACAAACTGCTTTGGCTGTTTGCAAGGCTAGGAAAGAGCAGAGCCCCAGTCTTGCTGTTTATCTGCAATGACTGCCAGGGCAAGTGAGGACCAGCAAGACAATTCCTGCCTAGCACCTTCCTTGGAGGAGAGAGAGTGCAACGTTTCATTTTAGCATTTTGGCGCTCACGAGGGAGACAAACTGCTTTGCCTGTTTGGAAGGCTAGGAAAGAGCAGAGCCCCAGTCTTGCTGTTTATCTGCAATGACTGCCAGGGCAAGTGAGGACCAGCAAGACAATTCCTGCCTAGTATCTTCCTTGGAGGAGAGAGAGTGCAACGTTTCATTTTGATTTTTGGAGTGCGAGAGTGAGGAAAAGCAGAGTGCCTGTTTGCAAGGCTAGGAAAGAGCAGAGCCCCAGTCTTGCTGTTTATCTGCAATGACTGCCAGGGCAAGTGAGGACCAGCAAGACAATTCCTGCCTAGCACCTTCCTTGGAGGAGAGAGAGTGCAACGTTTCATTTTAGCATCTTGGCGCTCACGAGGGAGACAAAGTTCTTTGGCTGTTTGCAAGGCTAGGAAAGAGCAGAGCCCCAGTCTTGCTGTTTATCTGCAATGACTGCCAGGGCAAGTGAGGACCAGCAAGACAATTCCTGCCTAGCACCTTCCTTAGAGGAGAGAGAGTGCAACGTTTCATTTTAGCAGTTTGGCGCTCACGAGGGAGACAAACTGCTTTGGCTGTTTGCAAGGCTAGGAAAGAGCAGAGCCCCAGTCTTGCTGTTTATCTGCAATGACTGCCAGGGCAAGTGAGGACCAGCAAGACAATTCCTGCCTAGCACCTTCCTTGGAGGAGAGAGAGTGCAACGTTTCATTTTAGCATTTTGGCGCTCACGAGGGAGACAAACTGCTTTGGCTGTTTGCAAGGCTAGGAAAGAGCAGAGCCCCAGTCTTGCTGTTTATCTGCAATGACTGCCAGGGCAAGTGAGGACCAGCAAGACAATTCCTGCCTAGCACCTTCCTTGGAGGAGAGAGAGTGCAACGTTTCATTTTAGCATTTTGGCGCTCACGAGGGAGACAAACTGCTTTGGCTGTTTGCAAGGCTAGGAAAGAGCAGAGCCCCAGTCTTGCTGTTTATCTGCAATGACTGCCAGGGCAAGTGAGGACCAGCAAGACAATTCCTGCCTAGCACCTTCCTTGGAGGAGAGAGAGTGCAACGTTTCATTTTAGCATTTTGGCGCTCACGAGGGAGACAAACTGCTTTGGCTGTTTGCAAGGCTAGGAAAGAGCAGAGCCCCAGTCTTGCTGTTTATCTGCAATGACTGCCAGGGCAAGTGAGGACCAGCAAGACAATTCCTGCCTAGTACCTTCCTTGGAGGAGAGAGAGTGCAACGTTTCATTTTGATTTTTGGAGTGCGAGAGTGAGGAAAAGCAGAGTGCCTGTTTGCAAGGCTAGGAAAGAGCAGAGCCCCAGTCTTGCTGTTTATCTGCAATGACTGCCAGGGCAAGTGAGGACCAGCAAGACAATTCCTGCCTAGCACCTTCCTTGGAGGAGAGAGAGTGCAACGTTTCATTTTAGCATTTTGGCGCTCACGAGGGAGACAAACTGCTTTGGCTGTTTGCAAGGCTAGGAAAGAGCAGAGTCCCAGTCTTGCTGTTTATCTGCAATGACTGCCAGGGCAAGTGAGGACCAGCAAGACAATTCCTGCCTAGCACCTTCCTTGGAGGAGAGAGAGTGCAACGTTTCATTTTGCTTTTTGGAGTGCGAGAGTGAGAAAAAGCAGAGTGCCTGTTTGCAAGGCTAGGAAAGAGCAGAGCCCCAGTCTTGCTGTTTATCTGCAATGACTGCCAGGGCAAGTGAGGACCAGCAAGACAATTCCTGCCTAGCACCTTCCTTGGAGGAGAGAGAGTGCAACGTTTCATTTTGCTTTTTGGAGTGCGAGAGTGAGAAAAAGCAGAGTGCCTGTTTGCAAGGCTAGGAAAGAGCAGAGCCCCAGTCTTGCTGTTTATCTGCAATGACTGCCAGGGCAAGTGAGGACCAGCAAGACAATTCCTGCCTAGCACCTTCCTTGGAGGAGAGAGAGTGCAACGTTTCATTTTAGCATTTTGGCGCTCACGAGGGAGACAAACTGCTTTGGCTGTTTGCAAGGCTAGGAAAGAGCAGAGCCCCAGTCTTGCTGTTTATCTGCAATGACTGCCAGGGCAAGTGAGGACCAGCAAGACAATTCCTGCCTAGCACCTTCCTTGGAGGAGAGAGAGTGCAAGGTTTCATTTTGCTTTTTGGAGTGCGAGAGTGAGAAAAAGCAGAGTGCCTGTTTGCAAGGCTAGGAAAGAGCAGAGCCCCAGTCTTGCTGTTTATCTGCAATGACTGCCAGGGCAAGTGAGGACCAGCAAGACAATTCCTGCCTAGCACCTTCCTTGGAGGAGAGAGAGTGCAACGTTTCATTTTAGCATTTTGGCGCTCACGAGGGAGACAAACTGCTTTGGCTGTTTGCAAGGCTAGGAAAGAGCAGAGCCCCAGTCTTGCTGTTTATCTGCAATGACTGCCAGGGCAAGTGAGGACCAGCAAGACAATTCCTGCCTAGCACCTTCCTTGGAGGAGAGAGAGTGCAACGTTTCATTTTGCTTTTTGGAGTGCGAGAGTGAGAAAAAGCAGAGTGCCTGTTTGCAAGGCTAGGAAAGAGCAGAGCCCCAGTCTTGCTGTTTATCTGCAATGATTGCCAGGGCAAGTGAGGACCAGCAAGACAATTCCTGCCTAGCACCTTCCTTGGAGGAGAGAGAGTGCAACGTTTCATTTTAGCATTTTGGCGCTCACGAGGGAGACAAAGTGCTTTGGCTGTTTGCAAGGCTAGGAAAGAGCAGAGCCCCAGTCTTGCTGTTTATCTGCAATGACTGCCAGGGCAAGTGAGGACCAGCAAGACAATTCCTGCCTAGCACCTTCCTTGGAGGAGAGAGAGTGCAACGTTTCATTTTAGCATTTTGGTGCTCACGAGGGAGACAAAGTGCTTTGGCTGTTTGCAAGGCTAGGAAAGAGCAGAGCCCCAGTCTTGCTGTTTATCTGCAATGACTGCCAGGGCAAGTGAGGACCAGCAAGACAATTCCTGCCTAGCACCTTCCTTGGAGGAGAGAGGGTGCAACGTTTCATTTTAGCATTTTGGCGCTCACGAGGGAGACAAACTGCTTTGGCTGTTTGCAAGGCTAGGAAAGAGCAGAGCCCCAGTCTTGCTGTTTATCTGCAATGACTGCCAGGGCAAGTGAGGACCAGCAAGACAATTCCTGCCTAGCACCTTCCTTGGAGGAGAGAGAGTGCAACGTTTCATTTTAGCATTTTGGCGCTCACGAGGGAGACAAACTGCTTTGGCTGTTTGCAAGGCTAGGAAAGAGCAGAGCCCCGGTCTTGCTGTTTATCTGCAATGACTGCCAGGGCAAGTGAGGACCAGTAAGACAAATTCCTGCCTAGCACCTTCCTTGGAGGAGAGAGATTGCAACGTTTCATTTTAGCATTTTGGCGCACACGAGGGAGACAAACTGCTTTGGCTGTTTGCAAGGCTAGGAAAGAGCAGAGTCCCAGTCTTGCTGTTTATCTGCAATGACTGCCAGGGCAAGTGAGGACCAGCAAGACAATTCCTGCCTAGCACCTTCCTTGGAGGAGAGAGAGTGCAACGTTTCATTTTAGCATTTTGGCGCTCACGAGGGAGACAAAGTGCTTTGGATGTTTGCAAGGCTAGGAAAGAGCAGAGCCCCAGTCTTGCTGTTTATCTGCAATGACTGCCAGGGCAAGTGAGGACCAGCAAGACAATTCCTGCCTAGCACCTTCCTTGGAGGAGAGAGAGTGCAACGTTTCATTTTAGCATTTTGGCGCTCACGAGGGAGACAAAGTGCTTTGGCTGTTTGCAAGGCTAGGAAAGAGCAGAGCCCCAGTCTTGCTGTTTATCTGCAATGACTGCCAGGGCAAGTGAGGACCAGCAAGACAATTCCTGCCTAGCACCTTCCTTGGAGGAGAGAGAGTGCAACGTTTCATTTTAGCATCTTGGCGCTCACGAGGGAGACAAAGTGCTTTGGCTGTTTGCAAGGCTAGGAAAGAGCAGAGCCCCAGTCTTGCTGTTTATCTGCAATGACTGCCAGGGCAAGTGAGGACCAGCAAGACAATTCCTGCCTAGCACCTTCCTTGGAGGAGAGAGAGTGCAACGTTTCATTTTAGCATTTTGGCGCTCACGAGGGAGACAAACTGCTTTGGCTGTTTGCAAGGCTAGGAAAGAGCAGAGCCCCAGTCTTGCTGTTTATCTGCAATGACTGCCAGGGCAAGTGAGGACCAGCAAGACAATTCCTGCCTAGCACCTTCCTTGGAGGAGAGAGAGTGCAACGTTTCATTTTAGCATTTTGGCGCTCACGAGGGAGACAAAGTGCTTTGGCTGTTTGCAAGGCTAGGAAAGAGCAGAGCCCCAGTCTTGCTGTTTATCTGCAATGACTGCCAGGGCAAGTGAGGACCAGCAAGACAATTCCTGCCTAGCACCTTCCTTGGAGGAGAGAGAGTGCAACGTTTCATTTTAGCAGTTTGGCGCTCACGAGGGAGACAAACTGCTTTGGCTGTTTGCAAGGCTAGGAAAGAGCAGAGCCCCAGTCTTGCTGTTTATCTGCAATGACTGCCAGGGCAAGTGAGGACCAGCAAGACAATTCCTGCCTAGCACCTTCCTTGGAGGAGAGAGAGTGCAACGTTTCATTTTAGCAGTTTGGCGCTCACGAGGGAGACAAACTGCTTTGGCTGTTTGCAAGGCTAGGAAAGAGCAGAGCCCCAGTCTTGCTGTTTATCTGCAATGACTGCCAGGGCAAGTGAGGACCAGCAAGACAATTCCTGCCTAGCACCTTCCTTGGAGGAGAGAGAGTGCAACGTTTCATTTTAGCATTTTGGCGCTCACGAGGGAGACAAAGTGCTTTGGCTGTTTGCAAGGCTAGGAAAGAGCAGAGCCCCAGTCTTGCTGTTTATCTGCAATGACTGCCAGGGCAAGTGAGGACCAGCAAGACAATTCCTGCCTAGCACCTTCCTTGGAGGAGAGAGAGTGCAACGTTTCATTTTAGCAGTTTGGCGCTCACGAGGGAGACAAAGTGCTTTGGCTGTTTGCAAGGCTAGGAAAGAGCAGAGCCCCAGTCTTGCTGTTTATCTGCAATGACTGCCAGGGCAAGTGAGGACCAGCAAGACAATTCCTGCCTAGCACCTTCCTTGGAGGAGAGAGAGTGCAACGTTTCATTTTGCTTTTTGGAGTGCGAGAGTGAGAAAAAGCAGAGTGCCTGTTTGCAAGGCTAGGAAAGAGCAGAGCCCCAGTCTTGCTGTTTATCTGCAATGACTGCCAGGGCAAGTGAGGACCAGCAAGACAATTCCTGCCTAGCACCTTCCTTGGAGGAGAGAGAGTGCAACGTTTCATTTTAGCATTTTGGCGCTCACGAGGGAGACAAACTGCTTTGGCTGTTTGCAAGGCTAGGAAAGAGCAGAGCCCCAGTCTTGCTGTTTATCTGCAATGACTGCCAGGGCAAGTGAGGACCAGCAAGACAATTCCTGCCTAGCACCTTCCTTGGAGGAGAGAGAGTGCAACGTTTCATTTTAGCATTTTGGCGCTCACGAGGGAGACAAACTGCTTTGGCTGTTTGCAAGGCTAGGAAAGAGCAGAGCCCCAGTCTTGCTGTGTATCTGCAATGACTGCCAGGGCAAGTGAGGACCAGCAAGACAATTCCTGCCTAGCACCTTCCTTGGAGGAGAGAGAGTGCAACGTTTCATTTTAGCATTTTGGCGCTCACGAGGGAGACAAAGTGCTTTGGCTGTTTGCAAGGCTAGGAAAGAGCAGAGCCCCAGTCTTGCTGTTTATCTGCAATGACTGCCAGGGCAAGTGAGGACCAGCAAGACAATTCCTGCCTAGCACCTTCCTTGGAGGAGAGAGAGTGCAACGTTTCATTTTAGCATTTTGGCGCTCACGAGGGAGACAAACTGCTTTGGCTGTTTGCAAGGCTAGGAAAGAGCAGAGCCCCAGTCTTGCTGTTTATCTGCAATGACTGCCAGGGCAAGTGAGGACCAGCAAGACAATTCCTGCCTAGCACCTTCCTTGGAGGAGAGAGAGTGCAACGTTTCATTTTAGCAGTTTGGCGCTCACGAGGGAGACAAAGTGCTTTGGCTGTTTGCAAGGCTAGGAAAGAGCAGAGCCCCAGTCTTGCTGTTTATCTGCAATGACTGCCAGGGCAAGTGAGGACCAGCAAGACAATTCCTGCCTAGCACCTTCCTTGGAGGAGAGAGAGTGCAACGTTTCATTTTAGCATTTTGGCGCTCACGAGGGAGACAAAGTGCTTTGGCTGTTTGCAAGGCTAGGAAAGAGCAGAGCCCCAGTCTTGCTGTTTATCTGCAATGACTGCCAGGGCAAGTGAGGACCAGCAAGACAATTCCTGCCTAGCACCTTCCTTGGAGGAGAGAGAGTGCAACGTTTCATTTTAGCAGTTTGGCGCTCACGAGGGAGACAAACTGCTTTGGCTGTTTGCAAGGCTAGGAAAGAGCAGAGCCCCAGTCTTGCTGTTTATCTGCAATGACTGCCAGGGCAAGTGAGGACCAGCAAGACAATTCCTGCCTAGCACCTTCCTTGGAGGAGAGAGAGTGCAACGTTTCATTTTAGCAGTTTGGCGCTCACGAGGGAGACAAACTGCTTTGGCTGTTTGCAAGGCTAGGAAAGAGCAGAGCCCCAGTCTTGCTGTTTATCTGCAATGACTGCCAGGGCAAGTGAGGACCAGCAAGACAATTCCTGCCTAGCACCTTCCTTGGAGGAGAGAGAGTGCAACGTTTCATTTTAGCATTTTGGCGCTCACGAGGGAGACAAAGTGCTTTGGCTGTTTGCAAGGCTAGGAAAGAGCAGAGCCCCAGTCTTGCTGTTTATCTGCAATGACTGCCAGGGCAAGTGAGGACCAGCAAGACAATTCCTGCCTAGCACCTTCCTTGGAGGAGAGAGAGTGCAACGTTTCATTTTAGCAGTTTGGCGCTCACGAGGGAGACAAAGTGCTTTGGCTGTTTGCAAGGCTAGGAAAGAGCAGAGCCCCAGTCTTGCTGTTTATCTGCAATGACTGCCAGGGCAAGTGAGGACCAGCAAGACAATTCCTGCCTAGCACCTTCCTTGGAGGAGAGAGAGTGCAACGTTTCATTTTGCTTTTTGGAGTGCGAGAGTGAGAAAAAGCAGAGTGCCTGTTTGCAAGGCTAGGAAAGAGCAGAGCCCCAGTCTTGCTGTTTATCTGCAATGACTGCCAGGGCAAGTGAGGACCAGCAAGACAATTCCTGCCTAGCACCTTCCTTGGAGGAGAGAGAGTGCAACGTTTCATTTTAGCATTTTGGCGCTCACGAGGGAGACAAACTGCTTTGGCTGTTTGCAAGGCTAGGAAAGAGCAGAGCCCCAGTCTTGCTGTTTATCTGCAATGACTGCCAGGGCAAGTGAGGACCAGCAAGACAATTCCTGCCTAGCACCTTCCTTGGAGGAGAGAGAGTGCAACGTTTCATTTTAGCATTTTGGCGCTCACGAGGGAGACAAACTGCTTTGGCTGTTTGCAAGGCTAGGAAAGAGCAGAGCCCCAGTCTTGCTGTGTATCTGCAATGACTGCCAGGGCAAGTGAGGACCAGCAAGACAATTCCTGCCTAGCACCTTCCTTGGAGGAGAGAGAGTGCAACGTTTCATTTTAGCATTTTGGCGCTCACGAGGGAGACAAAGTGCTTTGGCTGTTTGCAAGGCTAGGAAAGAGCAGAGCCCCAGTCTTGCTGTTTATCTGCAATGACTGCCAGGGCAAGTGAGGACCAGCAAGACAATTCCTGCCTAGCACCTTCCTTGGAGGAGAGAGAGTGCAACGTTTCATTTTAGCATTTTGGCGCTCACGAGGGAGACAAACTGCTTTGGCTGTTTGCAAGGCTAGGAAAGAGCAGAGCCCCAGTCTTGCTGTTTATCTGCAATGACTGCCAGGGCAAGTGAGGACCAGCAAGACAATTCCTGCCTAGCACCTTCCTTGGAGGAGAGAGAGTGCAACGTTTCATTTTAGCAGTTTGGCGCTCACGAGGGAGACAAAGTGCTTTGGCTGTTTGCAAGGCTAGGAAAGAGCAGAGCCCCAGTCTTGCTGTTTATCTGCAATGACTGCCAGGGCAAGTGAGGACCAGCAAGACAATTCCTGCCTAGCACCTTCCTTGGAGGAGAGAGAGTGCAACGTTTCATTTTAGCATTTTGGCGCTCACGAGGGAGACAAAGTGCTTTGGCTGTTTGCAAGGCTAGGAAAGAGCAGAGCCCCAGTCTTGCTGTTTATCTGCAATGACTGCCAGGGCAAGTGAGGACCAGCAAGACAATTCCTGCCTAGCACCTTCCTTGGAGGAGAGAGAGTGCAACGTTTCATTTTAGCATTTTGGCGCTCACGAGGGAGACAAAGTGCTTTGGCTGTTTGCAAGGCTAGGAAAGAGCAGAGCCCCAGTCTTGCTGTTTATCTGCAATGACTGCCAGGGCAAGTGAGGACCAGCAAGACAATTCCTGCCTAGCACCTTCCTTGGAGGAGAGAGAGTGCAACGTTTCATTTTAGCATTTTGGCGCTCACGAGGGAGACAAACTGCTTTGGCTGTTTGCAAGGCTAGGAAAGAGCAGAGCCCCAGTCTTGCTGTTTATCTGCAATGACTGCCAGGGCAAGTGAGGACCAGCAAGACAATTCCTGCCTAGTACCTTCCTTGGAGGAGAGAGAGTGCAACGTTTCATTTTGATTTTTGGAGTGCGAGAGTGAGGAAAAGCAGAGTGCCTGTTTGCAAGGCTAGGAAAGAGCAGAGCCCCAGTCTTGCTGTTTATCTGCAATGACTGCCAGGGCAAGTGAGGACCAGCAAGACAATTCCTGCCTAGCACCTTCCTTGGAGGAGAGAGAGTGCAACGTTTCATTTTAGCATTTTGGCGCTCACGAGGGAGACAAACTGCTTTGGCTGTTTGCAAGGCTAGGAAAGAGCAGAGTCCCAGTCTTGCTGTTTATCTGCAATGACTGCCAGGGCAAGTGAGGACCAGCAAGACAATTCCTGCCTAGCACCTTCCTTGGAGGAGAGAGAGTGCAACGTTTCATTTTGCTTTTTGGAGTGCGAGAGTGAGAAAAAGCAGAGTGCCTGTTTGCAAGGCTAGGAAAGAGCAGAGCCCCAGTCTTGCTGTTTATCTGCAATGACTGCCAGGGCAAGTGAGGACCAGCAAGACAATTCCTGCCTAGCACCTTCCTTGGAGGAGAGAGAGTGCAACGTTTCATTTTAGCATTTTGGCGCTCACGAGGGAGACAAAGTGCTTTGGCTGTTTGCAAGGCTAGGAAAGAGCAGAGCCCCAGTCTTGCTGTTTATCTGCAATGACTGCCAGGGCAAGTGAGGACCAGCAAGACAATTCCTGCCTAGCACCTTCCTTGGAGGAGAGAGAGTGCAACGTTTCATTTTAGCAGTTTGGCGCTCACGAGGGAGACAAAGTGCTTTGGCTGTTTGCAAGGCTAGGAAAGAGCAGAGCCCCAGTCTTGCTGTGTATCTGCAATGACTGCCAGGGCAAGTGAGGACCAGCAAGACAATTCCTGCCTAGCACCTTCCTTGGAGGAGAGAGAGTGCAACGTTTCATTTTAGCATTTTGGCGCTCACGAGGGAGACAAAGTGCTTTGGCTGTTTGCAAGGCTAGGAAAGAGCAGAGCCCCAGTCTTGCTGTTTATCTGCAATGACTGCCAGGGCAAGTGAGGACCAGCAAGACAATTCCTGCCTAGCACCTTCCTTGGAGGAGAGAGAGTGCAACGTTTCATTTTAGCATTTTGGCGCTCACGAGGGAGACAAACTGCTTTGGCTGTTTGCAAGGCTAGGAAAGAGCAGAGCCCCAGTATTGCTGTTTATCTGCAATGACTGCCAGGGCAAGTGAGGACCAGCAAGACAATTCCTGCCTAGCACCTTCCTTGGAGGAGAGAGAGTGCAACGTTTCATTTTAGCAGTTTGGCGCTCACGAGGGAGACAAAGTGCTTTGGCTGTTTGCAAGGCTAGGAAAGAGCAGAGCCCCAGTCTTGCTGTTTATCTGCAATGACTGCCAGGGCAAGTGAGGACCAGCAAGACAATTCCTGCCTAGCACCTTCCTTGGAGGAGAGAGAGTGCAACGTTTCATTTTAGCATTTTGGCGCTCACGAGGGAGACAAACTGCTTTGGCTGTTTGCAAGGCTAGGAAAGAGCAGAGCCCCAGTCTTGCTGTTTATCTGCAATGACTGCCAGGGCAAGTGAGGACCAGCAAGACAATTCCTGCCTAGCACCTTCCTTGGAGGAGAGAGAGTGCAACGTTTCATTTTAGCATTTTGGCGCTCACGAGGGAGACAAAGTGCTTTGGCTGTTTGCAAGGCTAGGAAAGAGCAGAGCCCCAGTCTTGCTGTTTATCTGCAATGACTGCCAGGGCAAGTGAGGACCAGCAAGACAATTCCTGCCTAGCACCTTCCTTGGAGGAGAGAGAGTGCAACGTTTCATTTTAGCATTTTGGCGCTCACGAGGGAGACAAACTGCTTTGGCTGTTTGCAAGGCTAGGAAAGAGCAGAGCCCCAGTCTTGCTGTTTATCTGCAATGACTGCCAGGGCAAGTGAGGACCAGCAAGACAATTCCTGCCTAGCACCTTCCTTGGAGGAGAGAGAGTGCAACGTTTCATTTTAGCATTTTGGCGCTCACGAGGGAGACAAACTGCTTTGGCTGTTTGCAAGGCTAGGAAAGAGCAGAGCCCCAGTCTTGCTGTTTATCTGCAATGACTGCCAGGGCAAGTGAGGACCAGCAAGACAATTCCTGCCTAGCACCTTCCTTGGAGGAGAGAGAGTGCAACGTTTCATTTTAGCAGTTTGGCGCTCACGAGGGAGACAAAGTGCTTTGGCTGTTTGCAAGGCTAGGAAAGAGCAGAGCCCCAGTCTTGCTGTTTATCTGCAATGACTGCCAGGGCAAGTGAGGACCAGCAAGACAATTCCTGCCTAGCACCTTCCTTGGAGGAGAGAGAGTGCAACGTTTCATTTTAGCATTTTGGCGCTCACGAGGGAGACAAACTGCTTTGGCTGTTTGCAAGGCTAGGAAAGAGCAGAGCCCCAGTCTTGCTGTTTATCTGCAATGACTGCCAGGGCAAGTGAGGACCAGCAAGACAATTCCTGCCTAGTACCTTCCTTGGAGGAGAGAGAGTGCAACGTTTCATTTTGATTTTTGGAGTGCGAGAGTGAGGAAAAGCAGAGTGCCTGTTTGCAAGGCTAGGAAAGAGCAGAGCCCCAGTCTTGCTGTTTATCTGCAATGACTGCCAGGGCAAGTGAGGACCAGCAAGACAATTCCTGCCTAGCACCTTCCTTGGAGGAGAGAGAGTGCAACGTTTCATTTTAGCATTTTGGCGCTCACGAGGGAGACAAACTGCTTTGGCTGTTTGCAAGGCTAGGAAAGAGCAGAGTCCCAGTCTTGCTGTTTATCTGCAATGACTGCCAGGGCAAGTGAGGACCAGCAAGACAATTCCTGCCTAGCACCTTCCTTGGAGGAGAGAGAGTGCAACGTTTCATTTTGCTTTTTGGAGTGCGAGAGTGAGAAAAAGCAGAGTGCCTGTTTGCAAGGCTAGGAAAGAGCAGAGCCCCAGTCTTGCTGTTTATCTGCAATGACTGCCAGGGCAAGTGAGGACCAGCAAGACAATTCCTGCCTAGCACCTTCCTTGGAGGAGAGAGAGTGCAACGTTTCATTTTAGCATTTTGGCGCTCACGAGGGAGACAAAGTGCTTTGGCTGTTTGCAAGGCTAGGAAAGAGCAGAGCCCCAGTCTTGCTGTTTATCTGCAATGACTGCCAGGGCAAGTGAGGACCAGCAAGACAATTCCTGCCTAGCACCTTCCTTGGAGGAGAGAGAGTGCAACGTTTCATTTTAGCAGTTTGGCGCTCACGAGGGAGACAAAGTGCTTTGGCTGTTTGCAAGGCTAGGAAAGAGCAGAGCCCCAGTCTTGCTGTGTATCTGCAATGACTGCCAGGGCAAGTGAGGACCAGCAAGACAATTCCTGCCTAGCACCTTCCTTGGAGGAGAGAGAGTGCAACGTTTCATTTTAGCATTTTGGCGCTCACGAGGGAGACAAAGTGCTTTGGCTGTTTGCAAGGCTAGGAAAGAGCAGAGCCCCAGTCTTGCTGTTTATCTGCAATGACTGCCAGGGCAAGTGAGGACCAGCAAGACAATTCCTGCCTAGCACCTTCCTTGGAGGAGAGAGAGTGCAACGTTTCATTTTAGCATTTTGGCGCTCACGAGGGAGACAAACTGCTTTGGCTGTTTGCAAGGCTAGGAAAGAGCAGAGCCCCAGTATTGCTGTTTATCTGCAATGACTGCCAGGGCAAGTGAGGACCAGCAAGACAATTCCTGCCTAGCACCTTCCTTGGAGGAGAGAGAGTGCAACGTTTCATTTTAGCAGTTTGGCGCTCACGAGGGAGACAAAGTGCTTTGGCTGTTTGCAAGGCTAGGAAAGAGCAGAGCCCCAGTCTTGCTGTTTATCTGCAATGACTGCCAGGGCAAGTGAGGACCAGCAAGACAATTCCTGCCTAGCACCTTCCTTGGAGGAGAGAGAGTGCAACGTTTCATTTTAGCATTTTGGCGCTCACGAGGGAGACAAACTGCTTTGGCTGTTTGCAAGGCTAGGAAAGAGCAGAGCCCCAGTCTTGCTGTTTATCTGCAATGACTGCCAGGGCAAGTGAGGACCAGCAAGACAATTCCTGCCTAGCACCTTCCTTGGAGGAGAGAGAGTGCAACGTTTCATTTTAGCATTTTGGCGCTCACGAGGGAGACAAAGTGCTTTGGCTGTTTGCAAGGCTAGGAAAGAGCAGAGCCCCAGTCTTGCTGTTTATCTGCAATGACTGCCAGGGCAAGTGAGGACCAGCAAGACAATTCCTGCCTAGCACCTTCCTTGGAGGAGAGAGAGTGCAACGTTTCATTTTAGCATTTTGGCGCTCACGAGGGAGACAAACTGCTTTGGCTGTTTGCAAGGCTAGGAAAGAGCAGAGCCCCAGTCTTGCTGTTTATCTGCAATGACTGCCAGGGCAAGTGAGGACCAGCAAGACAATTCCTGCCTAGTACCTTCCTTGGAGGAGAGAGAGTGCAACGTTTCATTTTGATTTTTGGAGTGCGAGAGTGAGGAAAAGCAGAGTGCCTGTTTGCAAGGCTAGGAAAGAGCAGAGCCCCAGTCTTGCTGTTTATCTGCAATGACTGCCAGGGCAAGTGAGGACCAGCAAGACAATTCCTGCCTAGCACCTTCCTTGGAGGAGAGAGAGTGCAACGTTTCATTTTAGCATTTTGGCGCTCACGAGGGAGACAAACTGCTTTGGCTGTTTGCAAGGCTAGGAAAGAGCAGAGTCCCAGTCTTGCTGTTTATCTGCAATGACTGCCAGGGCAAGTGAGGACCAGCAAGACAATTCCTGCCTAGCACCTTCCTTGGAGGAGAGAGAGTGCAACGTTTCATTTTGCTTTTTGGAGTGCGAGAGTGAGAAAAAGCAGAGTGCCTGTTTGCAAGGCTAGGAAAGAGCAGAGCCCCAGTCTTGCTGTTTATCTGCAATGACTGCCAGGGCAAGTGAGGACCAGCAAGACAATTCCTGCCTAGCACCTTCCTTGGAGGAGAGAGAGTGCAACGTTTCATTTTAGCATTTTGGCGCTCACGAGGGAGACAAAGTGCTTTGGCTGTTTGCAAGGCTAGGAAAGAGCAGAGCCCCAGTCTTGCTGTTTATCTGCAATGACTGCCAGGGCAAGTGAGGACCAGCAAGACAATTCCTGCCTAGCACCTTCCTTGGAGGAGAGAGAGTGCAACGTTTCATTTTAGCAGTTTGGCGCTCACGAGGGAGACAAACTGCTTTGGCTGTTTGCAAGGCTAGGAAAGAGCAGAGCCCCAGTCTTGCTGTTTATCTGCAATGACTGCCAGGGCAAGTGAGGACCAGCAAGACAATTCCTGCCTAGCACCTTCCTTGGAGGAGAGAGAGTGCAACGTTTCATTTTAGCAGTTTGGCGCTCACGAGGGAGACAAACTGCTTTGGCTGTTTGCAAGGCTAGGAAAGAGCAGAGCCCCAGTCTTGCTGTTTATCTGCAATGACTGCCAGGGCAAGTGAGGACCAGCAAGACAATTCCTGCCTAGCACCTTCCTTGGAGGAGAGAGAGTGCAACGTTTCATTTTAGCATTTTGGCGCTCACGAGGGAGACAAAGTGCTTTGGCTGTTTGCAAGGCTAGGAAAGAGCAGAGCCCCAGTCTTGCTGTTTATCTGCAATGACTGCCAGGGCAAGTGAGGACCAGCAAGACAATTCCTGCCTAGCACCTTCCTTGGAGGAGAGAGAGTGCAACGTTTCATTTTAGCAGTTTGGCGCTCACGAGGGAGACAAAGTGCTTTGGCTGTTTGCAAGGCTAGGAAAGAGCAGAGCCCCAGTCTTGCTGTTTATCTGCAATGACTGCCAGGGCAAGTGAGGACCAGCAAGACAATTCCTGCCTAGCACCTTCCTTGGAGGAGAGAGAGTGCAACGTTTCATTTTGCTTTTTGGAGTGCGAGAGTGAGAAAAAGCAGAGTGCCTGTTTGCAAGGCTAGGAAAGAGCAGAGCCCCAGTCTTGCTGTTTATCTGCAATGACTGCCAGGGCAAGTGAGGACCAGCAAGACAATTCCTGCCTAGCACCTTCCTTGGAGGAGAGAGAGTGCAACGTTTCATTTTACCATTTTGGCGCTCACGAGGGAGACAAACTGCTTTGGCTGTTTGCAAGGCTAGGAAAGAGCAGAGCCCCAGTCTTGCTGTTTATCTGCAATGACTGCCAGGGCAAGTGAGGACCAGCAAGACAATTCCTGCCTAGCACCTTCCTTGGAGGAGAGAGAGTGCAACGTTTCATTTTAGCATTTTGGCGCTCACGAGGGAGACAAACTGCTTTGGCTGTTTGCAAGGCTAGGAAAGAGCAGAGCCCCAGTCTTGCTGTGTATCTGCAATGACTGCCAGGGCAAGTGAGGACCAGCAAGACAATTCCTGCCTAGCACCTTCCTTGGAGGAGAGAGAGTGCAACGTTTCATTTTAGCATTTTGGCGCTCACGAGGGAGACAAAGTGCTTTGGCTGTTTGCAAGGCTAGGAAAGAGCAGAGCCCCAGTCTTGCTGTTTATCTGCAATGACTGCCAGGGCAAGTGAGGACCAGCAAGACAATTCCTGCCTAGTACCTTCCTTGGAGGAGAGAGAGTGCAACGTTTCATTTTGATTTTTGGAGTGCGAGAGTGAGGAAAAGCAGAGTGCCTGTTTGCAAGGCTAGGAAAGAGCAGAGCCCCAGTCTTGCTGTTTATCTGCAATGACTGCCAGGGCAAGTGAGGACCAGCAAGACAATTCCTGCCTAGCACCTTCCTTGGAGGAGAGAGAGTGCAACGTTTCATTTTAGCATTTTGGCGCTCACGAGGGAGACAAACTGCTTTGGCTGTTTGCAAGGCTAGGAAAGAGCAGAGTCCCAGTCTTGCTGTTTATCTGCAATGACTGCCAGGGCAAGTGAGGACCAGCAAGACAATTCCTGCCTAGCACCTTCCTTGGAGGAGAGAGAGTGCAACGTTTCATTTTGCTTTTTGGAGTGCGAGAGTGAGAAAAAGCAGAGTGCCTGTTTGCAAGGCTAGGAAAGAGCAGAGCCCCAGTCTTGCTGTTTATCTGCAATGACTGCCAGGGCAAGTGAGGACCAGCAAGACAATTCCTGCCTAGCACCTTCCTTGGAGGAGAGAGAGTGCAACGTTTCATTTTAGCATTTTGGCGCTCACGAGGGAGACAAAGTGCTTTGGCTGTTTGCAAGGCTAGGAAAGAGCAGAGCCCCAGTCTTGCTGTTTATCTGCAATGACTGCCAGGGCAAGTGAGGACCAGCAAGACAATTCCTGCCTAGCACCTTCCTTGGAGGAGAGAGAGTGCAACGTTTCATTTTAGCAGTTTGGCGCTCACGAGGGAGACAAACTGCTTTGGCTGTTTGCAAGGCTAGGAAAGAGCAGAGCCCCAGTCTTGCTGTTTATCTGCAATGACTGCCAGGGCAAGTGAGGACCAGCAAGACAATTCCTGCCTAGCACCTTCCTTGGAGGAGAGAGAGTGCAACGTTTCATTTTAGCATTTTGGCGCTCACGAGGGAGACAAACTGCTTTGGCTGTTTGCAAGGCTAGGAAAGAGCAGAGCCCCAGTCTTGCTGTTTATCTGCAATGACTGCCAGGGCAAGTGAGGACCAGCAAGACAATTCCTGCCTAGCACCTTCCTTGGAGGAGAGAGAGTGCAACGTTTCATTTTAGCATTTTGGCGCTCACGAGGGAGACAAAGTGCTTTGGCTGTTTGCAAGGCTAGGAAAGAGCAGAGCCCCAGTCTTGCTGTTTATCTGCAATGACTGCCAGGGCAAGTGAGGACCAGCAAGACAATTCCTGCCTAGCACCTTCCTTGGAGGAGAGAGAGTGCAACGTTTCATTTTAGCAGTTTGGCGCTCACGAGGGAGACAAAGTGCTTTGGCTGTTTGCAAGGCTAGGAAAGAGCAGAGCCCCAGTCTTGGTGTTTATCTGCAATGACTGCCAGGGCAAGTGAGGACCAGCAAGACAATTCCTGCCTAGCACCTTCCTTGGAGGAGAGAGAGTGCAACGTTTCATTTTGCTTTTTGGAGTGCGAGAGTGAGAAAAAGCAGAGTGCCTGTTTGCAAGGCTAGGAAAGAGCAGAGCCCCAGTCTTGCTGTTTATCTGCAATGACTGCCAGGGCAAGTGAGGACCAGCAAGACAATTCCTGCCTAGCACCTTCCTTGGAGGAGAGAGAGTGCAACGTTTCATTTTACCATTTTGGCGCTCACGAGGGAGACAAACTGCTTTGGCTGTTTGCAAGGCTAGGAAAGAGCAGAGCCCCAGTCTTGCTGTTTATCTGCAATGACTGCCAGGGCAAGTGAGGACCAGCAAGACAATTCCTGCCTAGCACCTTCCTTGGAGGAGAGAGAGTGCAACGTTTCATTTTAGCATTTTGGCGCTCACGAGGGAGACAAACTGCTTTGGCTGTTTGCAAGGCTAGGAAAGAGCAGAGCCCCAGTCTTGCTGTGTATCTGCAATGACTGCCAGGGCAAGTGAGGACCAGCAAGACAATTCCTGCCTAGCACCTTCCTTGGAGGAGAGAGAGTGCAACGTTTCATTTTAGCATTTTGGCGCTCACGAGGGAGACAAAGTGCTTTGGCTGTTTGCAAGGCTAGGAAAGAGCAGAGCCCCAGTCTTGCTGTTTATCTGCAATGACTGCCAGGGCAAGTGAGGACCAGCAAGACAATTCCTGCCTAGCACCTTCCTTGGAGGAGAGAGAGTGCAACGTTTCATTTTAGCATTTTGGCGCTCACGAGGGAGACAAACTGCTTTGGCTGTTTGCAAGGCTAGGAAAGAGCAGAGCCCCAGTCTTGCTGTTTATCTGCAATGACTGCCAGGGCAAGTGAGGACCAGCAAGACAATTCCTGCCTAGCACCTTCCTTGGAGGAGAGAGAGTGCAACGTTTCATTTTAGCATTTTGGCGCACACGAGGGAGACAAAGTGCTTTGGCTGTTTGCAAGGCTAGGAAAGAGCAGAGCCCCAGTCTTGCTGTTTATCTGCAATGACTGCCAGGGCAAGTGAGGACCAGCAAGACAATTCCTGCCTAGCACCTTCCTTGGAGGAGAGAGAGTGCAACGTTTCATTTTAGCATTTTGGCGCTCACGAGGGAGACAAACTGCTTTGGCTGTTTGCAAGGCTAGGAAAGAGCAGAGCCCCAGTCTTGCTGTTTATCTGCAATGACTGCCAGGGCAAGTGAGGACCAGCAAGACAATTCCTGCCTAGCACCTTCCTTGGAGGAGAGAGAGTGCAACGTTTCATTTTAGCATTTTGGCGCTCACGAGGGAGACAAAGTGCTTTGGCTGTTTGCAAGGCTAGGAAAGAGCAGAGCCCCAGTCTTGCTGTTTATCTGCAATGACTGCCAGGGCAAGTGAGGACCAGCAAGACAATTCCTGCCTAGCACCTTCCTTGGAGGAGAGAGAGTGCAACGTTTCATTTTAGCATTTTGGCGCTCACGAGGGAGACAAACTGCTTTGGCTGTTTGCAAGGCTAGGAAAGAGCAGAGCCCCAGTCTTGCTGTTTATCTGCAATGACTGCCAGGGCAAGTGAGGACCAGCAAGACAATTCCTGCCTAGTACCTTCCTTGGAGGAGAGAGAGTGCAACGTTTCATTTTGATTTTTGGAGTGCGAGAGTGAGGAAAAGCAGAGTGCCTGTTTGCAAGGCTAGGAAAGAGCAGAGCCCCAGTCTTGCTGTTTTTCTGCAATGACTGCCAGGGCAAGTGAGGACCAGCAAGACAATTCCTGCCTAGCACCTTCCTTGGAGGAGAGAGAGTGCAACGTTTCATTTTAGCATTTTGGCGCTCACGAGGGAGACAAACTGCTTTGGCTGTTTGCAAGGCTAGGAAAGAGCAGAGTCCCAGTCTTGCTGTTTATCTGCAATGACTGCCAGGGCAAGTGAGGACCAGCAAGACAATTCCTGCCTAGCACCTTCCTTGGAGGAGAGAGAGTGCAACGTTTCATTTTGCTTTTTGGAGTGCGAGAGTGAGAAAAAGCAGAGTGCCTGTTTGCAAGGCTAGGAAAGAGCAGAGCCCCAGTCTTGCTGTTTATCTGCAATGACTGCCAGGGCAAGTGAGGACCAGCAAGACAATTCCTGCCTAGCACCTTCCTTGGAGGAGAGAGAGTGCAACGTTTCATTTTGCTTTTTGGAGTGCGAGAGTGAGAAAAAGCAGAGTGCCTGTTTGCAAGGCTAGGAAAGAGCAGAGCCCCAGTCTTGCTGTTTATCTGCAATGACTGCCAGGGCAAGTGAGGACCAGCAAGACAATTCCTGCCTAGCACCTTCCTTGGAGGAGAGAGAGTGCAACGTTTCATTTTAGCAGTTTGGCGCTCACGAGGGAGACAAACTTCTTTGGCTGTTTGCAAGGCTAGGAAAGAGCAGAGCCCCAGTCTTGCTGTTTATCTGCAATGACTGCCAGGGCAAGTGAGGACCAGCAAGACAATTCCTGCCTAGCACCTTCCTTGGAGGAGAGAGAGTGCAAGGTTTCATTTTGCTTTTTGGAGTGCGAGAGTGAGAAAAAGCAGAGTGCCTGTTTGCAAGGCTAGGAAAGAGCAGAGCCCCAGTCTTGCTGTTTATCTGCAATGACTGCCAGGGCAAGTGAGGACCAGCAAGACAATTCCTGCCTAGCACCTTCCTTGGAGGAGAGAGAGTGCAACGTTTCATTTTAGCATTTTGGCGCTCACGAGGGAGACAAACTGCTTTGGCTGTTTGCAAGGCTAGGAAAGAGCAGAGCCCCAGTATTGCTGTTTATCTGCAATGACTGCCAGGGCAAGTGAGGACCAGCAAGACAATTCCTGCCTAGCACCTTCCTTGGAGGAGAGAGAGTGCAACGTTTCATTTTGCTTTTTGGAGTGCGAGAGTGAGAAAAAGCAGAGTGCCTGTTTGCAAGGCTAGGAAAGAGCAGAGCCCCAGTCTTGCTGTTTATCTGCAATGATTGCCAGGGCAAGTGAGGACCAGCAAGACAATTCCTGCCTAGCACCTTCCTTGGAGGAGAGAGAGTGCAACGTTTCATTTTAGCATTTTGGCGCTCACGAGGGATAAAAAGTTCTTTGGCTGTTTGCAAGGCTAGGAAAGAGCAGAGCCCCAGTCTTGCTGTTTATCTGCAATGACTGCCAGGGCAAGTGAGGACCAGCAAGACAATTCCTGCCTAGCACCTTCCTTGAAGGAGAGAGAGTGCAACGTTTCATTTTAGCATTTTGGCGCTCACGAGGGAGACAAACTGCTTTGGCTGTTTGCAAGGCTAGGAAAGAGCAGAGCCCCAGTCTTGCTGTTTATCTGCAATGACTGCCAGGGCAAGTGAGGACCAGCAAGACAATTCCTGCCTAGCACCTTCCTTGGAGGAGAGAGAGTGCAACGTTTCATTTTAGCATTTTGGCGCTCACGAGGGAGACAAAGTGCTTTGGCTGTTTGCAAGGCTAGGAAAGAGCAGAGCCCCAGTCTTGCTGTTTATCTGCAATGACTGCCAGGGCAAGTGAGGACCAGCAAGACAATTCCTGCCTAGCACCTTCCTTGGAGGAGAGAGAGTGCAACGTTTCATTTTAGCATTTTGGCGCTCACGAGGGAGACAAACTGCTTTGGCTGTTTGCAAGGCTAGGAAAGAGCAGAGCCCCAGTCTTGCTGTTTATCTGCAATGACTGCCAGGGCAAGTGAGGACCAGCAAGACAATTCCTGCCTAGCACCTTCCTTGGAGGAGAGAGAGTGCAACGTTTCATTTTAGCATTTTGGCGCACACGAGGGAGACAAAGTGCTTTGGCTGTTTGCAAGGCTAGGAAAGAGCAGAGCCCCAGTCTTGCTGTTTATCTGCAATGACTGCCAGGGCAAGTGAGGACCAGCAAGACAATTCCTGCCTAGCACCTTCCTTGGAGGAGAGAGAGTGCAACGTTTCATTTTAGCATTTTGGCGCTCACGAGGGAGACAAACTGCTTTGGCTGTTTGCAAGGCTAGGAAAGAGCAGAGCCCCAGTCTTGCTGTTTATCTGCAATGACTGCCAGGGCAAGTGAGGACCAGCAAGACAATTCCTGCCTAGCACCTTCCTTGGAGGAGAGAGAGTGCAACGTTTCATTTTAGCATTTTGGCGCTCACGAGGGAGACAAAGTGCTTTGGCTGTTTGCAAGGCTAGGAAAGAGCAGAGCCCCAGTCTTGCTGTTTATCTGCAATGACTGCCAGGGCAAGTGAGGACCAGCAAGACAATTCCTGCCTAGCACCTTCCTTGGAGGAGAGAGAGTGCAACGTTTCATTTTAGCATTTTGGCGCTCACGAGGGAGACAAACTGCTTTGGCTGTTTGCAAGGCTAGGAAAGAGCAGAGCCCCAGTCTTGCTGTTTATCTGCAATGACTGCCAGGGCAAGTGAGGACCAGCAAGACAATTCCTGCCTAGTACCTTCCTTGGAGGAGAGAGAGTGCAACGTTTCATTTTGATTTTTGGAGTGCGAGAGTGAGGAAAAGCAGAGTGCCTGTTTGCAAGGCTAGGAAAGAGCAGAGCCCCAGTCTTGCTGTTTATCTGCAATGACTGCCAGGGCAAGTGAGGACCAGCAAGACAATTCCTGCCTAGCACCTTCCTTGGAGGAGAGAGAGTGCAACGTTTCATTTTAGCATTTTGGCGCTCACGAGGGAGACAAACTGCTTTGGCTGTTTGCAAGGCTAGGAAAGAGCAGAGTCCCAGTCTTGCTGTTTATCTGCAATGACTGCCAGGGCAAGTGAGGACCAGCAAGACAATTCCTGCCTAGCACCTTCCTTGGAGGAGAGAGAGTGCAACGTTTCATTTTGCTTTTTGGAGTGCGAGAGTGAGAAAAAGCAGAGTGCCTGTTTGCAAGGCTAGGAAAGAGCAGAGCCCCAGTCTTGCTGTTTATCTGCAATGACTGCCAGGGCAAGTGAGGACCAGCAAGACAATTCCTGCCTAGCACCTTCCTTGGAGGAGAGAGAGTGCAACGTTTCATTTTGCTTTTTGGAGTGCGAGAGTGAGAAAAAGCAGAGTGCCTGTTTGCAAGGCTAGGAAAGAGCAGAGCCCCAGTCTTGCTGTTTATCTGCAATGACTGCCAGGGCAAGTGAGGACCAGCAAGACAATTCCTGCCTAGCACCTTCCTTGGAGGAGAGAGAGTGCAACGTTTCATTTTAGCAGTTTGGCGCTCACGAGGGAGACAAACTGCTTTGGCTGTTTGCAAGGCTAGGAAAGAGCAGAGCCCCAGTCTTGCTGTTTATCTGCAATGACTGCCAGGGCAAGTGAGGACCAGCAAGACAATTCCTGCCTAGCACCTTCCTTGGAGGAGAGAGAGTGCAAGGTTTCATTTTGCTTTTTGGAGTGCGAGAGTGAGAAAAAGCAGAGTGCCTGTTTGCAAGGCTAGGAAAGAGCAGAGCCCCAGTCTTGCTGTTTATCTGCAATGACTGCCAGGGCAAGTGAGGACCAGCAAGACAATTCCTGCCTAGCACCTTCCTTGGAGGAGAGAGAGTGCAACGTTTCATTTTAGCATTTTGGCGCTCACGAGGGAGACAAACTGCTTTGGCTGTTTGCAAGGCTAGGAAAGAGCAGAGCCCCAGTATTGCTGTTTATCTGCAATGACTGCCAGGGCAAGTGAGGACCAGCAAGACAATTCCTGCCTAGCACCTTCCTTGGAGGAGAGAGAGTGCAACGTTTCATTTTGCTTTTTGGAGTGCGAGAGTGAGAAAAAGCAGAGTGCCTGTTTGCAAGGCTAGGAAAGAGCAGAGCCCCAGTCTTGCTGTTTATCTGCAATGATTGCCAGGGCAAGTGAGGACCAGCAAGACAATTCCTGCCTAGCACCTTCCTTGGAGGAGAGAGAGTGCAACGTTTCATTTTAGCATTTTGGCGCTCACGAGGGATAAAAAGTTCTTTGGCTGTTTGCAAGGCTAGGAAAGAGCAGAGCCCCAGTCTTGCTGTTTATCTGCAATGACTGCCAGGGCAAGTGAGGACCAGCAAGACAATTCCTGCCTAGCACCTTCCTTGGAGGAGAGAGAGTGCAACGTTTCATTTTAGCATTTTGGCGCTCACGAGGGAGACAAACTGCTTTGGCTGTTTGCAAGGCTAGGAAAGAGCAGAGCCCCAGTCTTGCTGTTTATCTGCAATGACTGCCAGGGCAAGTGAGGACCAGCAAGACAATTCCTGCCTAGCACCTTCCTTGGAGGAGAGAGAGTGCAACGTTTCATTTTAGCATTTTGGCGCACACGAGGGAGACAAAGTGCTTTGGCTGTTTGCAAGGCTAGGAAAGAGCAGAGCCCCAGTCTTGCTGTTTATCTGCAATGACTGCCAGGGCAAGTGAGGACCAGCAAGACAATTCCTGCCTAGCACCTTCCTTGGAGGAGAGAGAGTGCAACGTTTCATTTTAGCATTTTGGCGCTCACGAGGGAGACAAACTGCTTTGGCTGTTTGCAAGGCTAGGAAAGAGCAGAGCCCCAGTCTTGCTGTGTATCTGCAATGACTGCCAGGGCAAGTGAGGACCAGCAAGACAATTCCTGCCTAGCACCTTCCTTGGAGGAGAGAGAGTGCAACGTTTCATTTTAGCATTTTGGCGCTCACGAGGGAGACAAAGTGCTTTGGCTGTTTGCAAGGCTAGGAAAGAGCAGAGCCCCAGTCTTGCTGTTTATCTGCAATGACTGCCAGGGCAAGTGAGGACCAGCAAGACAATTCCTGCCTAGCACCTTCCTTGGAGGAGAGAGAGTGCAACGTTTCATTTTAGCATTTTGGCGCTCACGAGGGAGACAAACTGCTTTGGCTGTTTGCAAGGCTAGGAAAGAGCAGAGCCCCAGTCTTGCTGTTTATCTGCAATGACTGCCAGGGCAAGTGAGGACCAGCAAGACAATTCCTGCCTAGCACCTTCCTTGGAGGAGAGAGAGTGCAACGTTTCATTTTAGCATTTTGGCGCACACGAGGGAGACAAAGTGCTTTGGCTGTTTGCAAGGCTAGGAAAGAGCAGAGCCCCAGTCTTGCTGTTTATCTGCAATGACTGCCAGGGCAAGTGAGGACCAGCAAGACAATTCCTGCCTAGCACCTTCCTTGGAGGAGAGAGAGTGCAACGTTTCATTTTAGCATTTTGGCGCTCACGAGGGAGACAAACTGCTTTGGCTGTTTGCAAGGCTAGGAAAGAGCAGAGCCCCAGTCTTGCTGTTTATCTGCAATGACTGCCAGGGCAAGTGAGGACCAGCAAGACAATTCCTGCCTAGCACCTTCCTTGGAGGAGAGAGAGTGCAACGTTTCATTTTAGCATTTTGGCGCTCACGAGGGAGACAAAGTGCTTTGGCTGTTTGCAAGGCTAGGAAAGAGCAGAGCCCCAGTCTTGCTGTTTATCTGCAATGACTGCCAGGGCAAGTGAGGACCAGCAAGACAATTCCTGCCTAGCACCTTCCTTGGAGGAGAGAGAGTGCAACGTTTCATTTTAGCATTTTGGCGCTCACGAGGGAGACAAACTGCTTTGGCTGTTTGCAAGGCTAGGAAAGAGCAGAGCCCCAGTCTTGCTGTTTATCTGCAATGACTGCCAGGGCAAGTGAGGACCAGCAAGACAATTCCTGCCTAGTACCTTCCTTGGAGGAGAGAGAGTGCAACGTTTCATTTTGATTTTTGGAGTGCGAGAGTGAGGAAAAGCAGAGTGCCTGTTTGCAAGGCTAGGAAAGAGCAGAGCCCCAGTCTTGCTGTTTATCTGCAATGACTGCCAGGGCAAGTGAGGACCAGCAAGACAATTCCTGCCTAGCACCTTCCTTGGAGGAGAGAGAGTGCAACGTTTCATTTTAGCATTTTGGCGCTCACGAGGGAGACAAACTGCTTTGGCTGTTTGCAAGGCTAGGAAAGAGCAGAGTCCCAGTCTTGCTGTTTATCTGCAATGACTGCCAGGGCAAGTGAGGACCAGAAAGACAATTCCTGCCTAGCACCTTCCTTGGAGGAGAGAGAGTGCAACGTTTCATTTTGCTTTTTGGAGTGCGAGAGTGAGAAAAAGCAGAGTGCCTGTTTGCAAGGCTAGGAAAGAGCAGAGCCCCAGTCTTGCTGTTTATCTGCAATGACTGCCAGGGCAAGTGAGGACCAGCAAGACAATTCCTGCCTAGCACCTTCCTTGGAGGAGAGAGAGTGCAACGTTTCATTTTGCTTTTTGGAGTGCGAGAGTGAGAAAAAGCAGAGTGCCTGTTTGCAAGGCTAGGAAAGAGCAGAGCCCCAGTCTTGCTGTTTATCTGCAATGACTGCCAGGGCAAGTGAGGACCAGCAAGACAATTCCTGCCTAGCACCTTCCTTGGAGGAGAGAGAGTGCAACGTTTCATTTTAGCAGTTTGGCGCTCACGAGGGAGACAAACTGCTTTGGCTGTTTGCAAGGCTAGGAAAGAGCAGAGCCCCAGTCTTGCTGTTTATCTGCAATGACTGCCAGGGCAAGTGAGGACCAGCAAGACAATTCCTGCCTAGCACCTTCCTTGGAGGAGAGAGAGTGCAAGGTTTCATTTTGCTTTTTGGAGTGCGAGAGTGAGAAAAAGCAGAGTGCCTGTTTGCAAGGCTAGGAAAGAGCAGAGCCCCAGTCTTGCTGTTTATCTGCAATGACTGCCAGGGCAAGTGAGGACCAGCAAGACAATTCCTGCCTAGCACCTTCCTTGGAGGAGAGAGAGTGCAACGTTTCATTTTAGCATTTTGGCGCTCACGAGGGAGACAAACTGCTTTGGCTGTTTGCAAGGCTAGGAAAGAGCAGAGCCCCAGTATTGCTGTTTATCTGCAATGACTGCCAGGGCAAGTGAGGACCAGCAAGACAATTCCTGCCTAGCACCTTCCTTGGAGGAGAGAGAGTGCAACGTTTCATTTTGCTTTTTGGAGTGCGAGAGTGAGAAAAAGCAGAGTGCCTGTTTGCAAGGCTAGGAAAGAGCAGAGCCCCAGTCTTGCTGTTTATCTGCAATGATTGCCAGGGCAAGTGAGGACCAGCAAGACAATTCCTGCCTAGCACCTTCCTTGGAGGAGAGAGAGTGCAACGTTTCATTTTAGCATTTTGGCGCTCACGAGGGATAAAAAGTTCTTTGGCTGTTTGCAAGGCTAGGAAAGAGCAGAGCCCCAGTCTTGCTGTTTATCTGCAATGACTGCCAGGGCAAGTGAGGACCAGCAAGACAATTCCTGCCTAGCACCTTCCTTGGAGGAGAGAGAGTACAACGTTTCATTTTAGCATTTTGGCGCTCACGAGGGAGACAAAGTGCTTTGGCTGTTTGCAAGGCTAGGAAAGAGCAGAGCCCCAGTCTTGCTGTTTATCTGCAATGACTGCCAGGGCAAGTGAGGACCAGCAAGACAATTCCTGCCTAGCACCTTCCTTGGAGGAGAGAGAGTGCAACGTTTCATTTTAGCATTTTGGCGCTCACGAGGGAGACAAACTGCTTTGGCTGTTTGCAAGGCTAGGAAAGAGCAGAGCCCCAGTCTTGCTGTTTATCTGCAATGACTGCCAGGGCAAGTGAGGACCAGCAAGACAATTCCTGCCTAGCACCTTCCTTGGAGGAGAGAGAGTGCAACGTTTCATTTTAGCAGTTTGGCGCTCACGAGGGAGACAAAGTGCTTTGGCTGTTTGCAAGGCTAGGAAAGAGCAGAGCCCCAGTCTTGCTGTTTATCTGCAATGACTGCCAGGGCAAGTGAGGACCAGCAAGACAATTCCTGCCTAGCACCTTCCTTGGAGGAGAGAGAGTGCAACGTTTCATTTTAGCATTTTGGTGCTCACGAGGGAGACAAAGTGCTTTGGCTGTTTGCAAGGCTAGGAAAGAGCAGAGCCCCAGTCTTGCTGTTTATCTGCAATGACTGCCAGGGCAAGTGAGGACCAGCAAGACAATTCCTGCCTAGCACCTTCCTTGGAGGAGAGAGAGTGCAACGTTTCATTTTAGCATTTTGGCGCTCACGAGGGAGACAAACTGCTTTGGCTGTTTGCAAGGCTAGGAAAGAGCAGAGCCCCAGTCTTGCTGTTTATCTGCAATGACTGCCAGGGCAAGTGAGGACCAGCAAGACAATTCCTGCCTAGCACCTTCCTTGGAGGAGAGAGAGTGCAACGTTTCATTTTAGCATTTTGGCGCTCACGAGGGAGACAAAGTGCTTTGGCTGTTTGCAAGGCTAGGAAAGAGCAGAGCCCCGGTCTTGCTGTTTATCTGCAATGACTGCCAGGGCAAGTGAGGACCAGTAAGACAAATTCCTGCCTAGCACCTTCCTTGGAGGAGAGAGAGTGCAACGTTTCATTTTAGCATTTTGGCGCACACGAGGGAGACAAACTGCTTTGGCTGTTTGCAAGGCTAGGAAAGAGCAGAGTCCCAGTCTTGCTGTTTATCTGCAATGACTGCCAGGGCAAGTGAGGACCAGCAAGACAATTCCTGCCTAGCACCTTCCTTGGAGGAGAGAGAATGCAACGTTTCATTTTAGCATTTTGGCGCTCACGAGGGAGACAAAGTGCTTTGGCTGTTTGCAAGGCTAGGAAAGAGCAGAGCCCCAGTCTTGCTGTTTATCTGCAATGACTGCCAGGGCAAGTGAGGACCAGCAAGACAATTCCTGCCTAGCACCTTCCTTGGAGGAGAGAGAGTGCAACGTTTCATTTTAGCATTTTGGCGCTCACGAGGGAGACAAAGTGCTTTGGCTGTTTGCAAGGCTAGGAAAGAGCAGAGCCCCAGTCTTGCTGTTTATCTGCAATGACTGCCAGGGCAAGTGAGGACCAGCAAGACAATTCCTGCCTAGCACCTTCCTTGGAGGAGAGAGAGTGCAACGTTTGATTTTAGCATCTTGGCGCTCACGAGGGAGACAAACTGCTTTGGCTGTTTGCAAGGCTAGGAAAGAGCAGAGCCCCAGTCTTGCTGTTTATCTGCAATGACTGCCAGGGCAAGTGAGGACCAGCAAGACAATTCCTGCCTAGCACCTTCCTTGGAGGAGAGAGAGTGCAACGTTTCATTTTAGCATTTTGGCGCTCACGAGGGAGACAAACTTCTTTGGCTGTTTGCAAGGCTAGGAAAGAGCAGAGCCCCAGTCTTGCTGTTTATCTGCAATGACTGCCAGGGCAAGTGAGGACCAGCAAGACAATTCCTGCCTAGCACCTTCCTTGGAGGAGAGAGAGTGCAACGTTTCATTTTAGCATTTTGGCGCTCACGAGGGAGACAAACTGCTTTGGCTGTTTGCAAGGCTAGGAAAGAGCAGAGCCCCAGTCTTGCTGTTTATCTGCAATGACTGCCAGGGCAAGTGAGGACCAGCAAGACAATTCCTGCCTAGCACCTTCCTTGGAGGAGAGAGAGTGCAACGTTTCATTTTAGCAGTTTGGCGCTCACGAGGGAGACAAAGTGCTTTGGCTGTTTGCAAGGCTAGGAAAGAGCAGAGCCCCAGTCTTGCTGTTTATCTGCAATGACTGCCAGGGCAAGTGAGGACCAGCAAGACAATTCCTGCCTAGCACCTTCCTTGGAGGAGAGAGAGTGCAACGTTTCATTTTAGCATTTTGGCGCTCACGAGGGAGACAAAGTGCTTTGGCTGTTTGCAAGGCTAGGAAAGAGCAGAGCCCCAGTCTTGCTGTTTATCTGCAATGACTGCCAGGGCAAGTGAGGACCAGCAAGACAATTCCTGCCTAGCACCTTCCTTGGAGGAGAGAGAGTGCAACGTTTGATTTTAGCATCTTGGCGCTCACGAGGGAGACAAACTGCTTTGGCTGTTTGCAAGGCTAGGAAAGAGCAGAGCCCCAGTCTTGCTGTTTATCTGCAATGACTGCCAGGGCAAGTGAGGACCAGCAAGACAATTCCTGCCTAGCACCTTCCTTGGAGGAGAGAGAGTGCAACGTTTCATTTTAGCATTTTGGCGCTCACGAGGGAGACAAACTTCTTTGGCTGTTTGCAAGGCTAGGAAAGAGCAGAGCCCCAGTCTTGCTGTTTATCTGCAATGACTGCCAGGGCAAGTGAGGACCAGCAAGACAATTCCTGCCTAGCACCTTCCTTGGAGGAGAGAGAGTGCAACGTTTCATTTTAGCATTTTGGCGCTCACGAGGGAGACAAACTGCTTTGGCTGTTTGCAAGGCTAGGAAAGAGCAGAGCCCCAGTCTTGCTGTTTATCTGCAATGACTGCCAGGGCAAGTGAGGACCAGCAAGACAATTCCTGCCTAGCACCTTCCTTGGAGGAGAGAGAGTGCAACGTTTCATTTTAGCATTTTGGCGCTCACGAGGGAGACAAACTGCTTTGGCTGTTTGCAAGGCTAGGAAAGAGCAGAGCCCCAGTCTTGCTGTTTATCTGCAATGACTGCCAGGGCAAGTGAGGACCAGCAAGACAATTCCTGCCTAGCACCTTCCTTGGAGGAGAGAGAGTGCAACGTTTCATTTTAGCATTTTGGCGCTCACGAGGGAGACAAACTGCTTTGGCTGTTTGCAAGGCTAGGAAAGAGCAGAGCCCCAGTCTTGCTGTTTATCTGCAATGACTGCCAGGGCAAGTGAGGACCAGCAAGACAATTCCTGCCTAGCACCTTCCTTGGAGGAGAGAGAGTGCAACGTTTCATTTTAGCATTTTGGCGCTCACGAGGGAGACAAAGTGCTTTGGCTGTTTGCAAGGCTAGGAAAGAGCAGAGCCCCAGTCTTGCTGTTTATCTGCAATGACTGCCAGGGCAAGTGAGGACCAGCAAGACAATTCCTGCCTAGCACCTTCCTTGGAGGAGAGAGAGTGCAACGTTTCATTTTAGCAGTTTGGCGCTCACGAGGGAGACAAAGTGCTTTGGCTGTTTGCAAGGCTAGGAAAGAGCAGAGCCCCAGTCTTGCTGTTTATCTGCAATGACTGCCAGGGCAAGTGAGGACCAGCAAGACAATTCCTGCCTAGCACCTTCCTTGGAGGAGAGAGAGTGCAACGTTTCATTTTAGCATTTTGGCGCTCACGAGGGAGACAAAGTGCTTTGGCTGTTTGCAAGGCTAGGAAAGAGCAGAGCCCCAGTCTTGCTGTTTATCTGCAATGACTGCCAGGGCAAGTGAGGACCAGCAAGACAATTCCTGCCTAGCACCTTCCTTGGAGGAGAGAGAGTGCAACGTTTCATTTTAGCATTTTGGCGCTCACGAGGGAGACAAAGTGCTTTGGCTGTTTGCAAGGCTAGGAAAGAGCAGAGCCCCAGTCTTGCTGTTTATCTGCAATGACTGCCAGGGCAAGTGAGGACCAGCAAGACAATTCCTGCCTAGCACCTTCCTTGGAGGAGAGAGAGTGCAACGTTTCATTTTAGCATTTTGGCGCTCACGAGGGAGACAAAGTGCTTTGGCTGTTTGCAAGGCTAGGAAAGAGCAGAGCCCCAGTCTTGCTGTTTATCTGCAATGACTGCCAGGGCAAGTGAGGACCAGCAAGACAATTCCTGCCTAGCACCTTCCTTGGAGGAGAGAGAGTGCAACGTTTCATTTTAGCATTTTGGCGCTCACGAGGGAGACAAAGTGCTTTGGCTGTTTGCAAGGCTAGGAAAGAGCAGAGCCCCAGTCTTGCTGTTTATCTGCAATGACTGCCAGGGCAAGTGAGGACCAGCAAGACAATTCCTGCCTAGCACCTTCCTTGGAGGAGAGAGAGTGCAACGTTTGATTTTAGCATTTTGGCGCTCACGAGGGAGACAAAGTGCTTTGGCTGTTTGCAAGGCTAGGAAAGAGCAGAGCCCCGGTCTTGCTGTTTATCTGCAATGACTGCCAGGGCAAGTGAGGACCAGTAAGACAAATTCCTGCCTAGCACCTTCCTTGGAGGAGAGAGAGTGCAACGTTTCATTTTAGCATTTTGGCGCACACGAGGGAGACAAACTGCTTTGGCTGTTTGCAAGGCTAGGAAAGAGCAGAGTCCCAGTCTTGCTGTTTATCTGCAATGACTGCCAGGGCAAGTGAGGACCAGCAAGACAATTCCTGCCTAGCACCTTCCTTGGAGGAGAGAGAGTGCAACGTTTCATTTTAGCATTTTGGCGCTCACGAGGGAGACAAAGTGCTTTGGCTGTTTGCAAGGCTAGGAAAGAGCAGAGCCCCAGTCTTGCTGTTTATCTGCAATGACTGCCAGGGCAAGTGAGGACCAGCAAGACAATTCCTGCCTAGCACCTTCCTTGGAGGAGAGAGAGTGCAACGTTTCATTTTAGCATTTTGGCGCTCACGAGGGAGACAAAGTGCTTTGGCTGTTTGCAAGGCTAGGAAAGAGCAGAGCCCCAGTCTTGCTGTTTATCTGCAATGACTGCCAGGGCAAGTGAGGACCAGCAAGACAATTCCTGCCTAGCACCTTCCTTGGAGGAGAGAGAGTGCAACGTTTCATTTTAGCATTTTGGCGCTCACGAGGGAGACAAAGTGCTTTGGCTGTTTGCAAGGCTAGGAAAGAGCAGAGCCCCAGTCTTGCTGTTTATCTGCAATGACTGCCAGGGCAAGTGAGGACCAGCAAGACAATTCCTGCCTAGCACCTTCCTTGGAGGAGAGAGAGTGCAACGTTTCATTTTAGCATTTTGGCGCTCACGAGGGAGACAAAGTGCTTTGGCTGTTTGTAAGGCTAGGAAAGAGCAGAGCCCCAGTCTTGCTGTTTATCTGCAATGACTGCCAGGGCAAGTGAGGACCAGCAAGACAATTCCTGCCTAGCACCTTCCTTGGAGGAGAGAGAGTGCAACGTTTCATTTTAGCATTTTGGCGCTCACGAGGGAGACAAAGTGCTTTGGCTGTTTGCAAGGCTAGGAAAGAGCAGAGCCCCGGTCTTGCTGTTTATCTGCAATGACTGCCAGGGCAAGTGAGGACCAGTAAGACAAATTCCTGCCTAGCACCTTCCTTGGAGGAGAGAGAGTGCAACGTTTCATTTTAGCATTTTGGCGCACACGAGGGAGACAAACTGCTTTGGCTGTTTGCAAGGCTAGGAAAGAGCAGAGTCCCAGTCTTGCTGTTTATCTGCAATGACTGCCAGGGCAAGTGAGGACCAGCAAGACAATTCCTGCCTAGCACCTTCCTTGGAGGAGAGAGAGTGCAACGTTTCATTTTAGCATTTTGGCGCTCACGAGGGAGACAAAGTGCTTTGGCTGTTTGCAAGGCTAGGAAAGAGCAGAGCCCCAGTCTTGCTGTTTATCTGCAATGACTGCCAGGGCAAGTGAGGACCAGCAAGACAATTCCTGCCTAGCACCTTCCTTGGAGGAGAGAGAGTGCAACGTTTCATTTTAGCATTTTGGCGCTCACGAGGGAGACAAAGTGCTTTGGCTGTTTGCATGGCTAGGAAAGAGCAGAGCCCCAGTCTTGCTGTTTATCTGCAATGACTGCCAGGGCAAGTGAGGACCAGCAAGACAATTCCTGCCTAGCACCTTCCTTGGAGGAGAGAGAGTGCAACGTTTCATTTTAGCATCTTGGCGCTCACGAGGGAGACAAAGTGCTTTGGCTGTTTGCAAGGCTAGGAAAGAGCAGAGCCCCAGTCTTGCTGTTTATCTGCAATGACTGCCAGGGCAAGTGAGGACCAGCAAGACAATTCCTGCCTAGCACCTTCCTTGGAGGAGAGAGAGTGCAACGTTTCATTTTAGCATTTTGGCGCTCACGAGGGAGACAAACTGCTTTGGCTGTTTGCAAGGCTAGGAAAGAGCAGAGCCCCAGTCTTGCTGTTTATCTGCAATGACTGCCAGGGCAAGTGAGGACCAGCAAGACAATTCCTGCCTAGCACCTTCCTTGGAGGAGAGAGAGTGCAACGTTTCATTTTAGCATTTTGGCGCTCACGAGGGAGACAAACTGCTTTGGCTGTTTGCAAGGCTAGGAAAGAGCAGAGCCCCAGTCTTGCTGTTTATCTGCAATGACTGCCAGGGCAAGTGAGGACCAGCAAGACAATTCCTGCCTAGCACCTTCCTTGGAGGAGAGAGAGTGCAACGTTTCATTTTAGCAGTTTGGCGCTCACGAGGGAGACAAACTGCTTTGGCTGTTTGCAAGGCTAGGAAAGAGCAGAGCCCCAGTCTTGCTGTTTATCTGCAATGACTGCCAGGGCAAGTGAGGACCAGCAAGACAATTCCTGCCTAGCACCTTCCTTGGAGGAGAGAGAGTGCAACGTTTGATTTTAGCATTTTGGCGCTCACGAGGGAGACAAACTGCTTTGGCTGTTTGCAAGGCTAGGAAAGAGCAGAGCCCCAGTCTTGCTGTTTATCTGCAATGACTGCCAGGGCAAGTGAGGACCAGCAAGACAATTCCTGCCTAGCACCTTCCTTGGAGGAGAGAGAGTGCAACATTTCATTTTAGCATTTTGGCGCTCACGAGGGAGACAAAGTGCTTTGGCTGTTTGCAAGGCTAGGAAAGAGCAGAGCCCCAGTCTTGCTGTTTATCTGCAATGACTGCCAGGGCAAGTGAGGACCAGCAAGACAATTCCTGCCTAGCACCTTCCTTGGAGGAGAGAGAGTGCAACGTTTCATTTTAGCATTTTGGCGCTCACGAGGGAGACAAAGTGCTTTGGCTGTTTGCAAGGCTAGGAAAGAGCAGAGCCCCGGTCTTGCTGTTTATCTGCAATGACTGCCAGGGCAAGTGAGGACCAGTAAGACAAATTCCTGCCTAGCACCTTCCTTGGAGGAGAGAGAGTGCAACGTTTCATTTTAGCATTTTGGCGCACACGAGGGAGACAAACTGCTTTGGCTGTTTGCAAGGCTAGGAAAGAGCAGAGTCCCAGTCTTGCTGTTTATCTGCAATGACTGCCAGGGCAAGTGAGGACCAGCAAGACAATTCCTGCCTAGCACCTTCCTTGGAGGAGAGAGAGTGCAACGTTTCATTTTAGCATTTTGGCGCTCACGAGGGAGACAAAGTGCTTTGGCTGTTTGCAAGGCTAGGAAAGAGCAGAGCCCCAGTCTTGCTGTTTATCTGCAATGACTGCCAGGGCAAGTGAGGACCAGCAAGACAATTCCTGCCTAGCACCTTCCTTGGAGGAGAGAGAGTGCAACGTTTCATTTTAGCATTTTGGCGCTCACGAGGGAGACAAAGTGCTTTGGCTGTTTGCATGGCTAGGAAAGAGCAGAGCCCCAGTCTTGCTGTTTATCTGCAATGACTGCCAGGGCAAGTGAGGACCAGCAAGACAATTCCTGCCTAGCACCTTCCTTGGAGGAGAGAGAGTGCAACGTTTCATTTTAGCATCTTGGCGCTCACGAGGGAGACAAAGTGCTTTGGCTGTTTGCAAGGCTAGGAAAGAGCAGAGCCCCAGTCTTGCTGTTTATCTGCAATGACTGCCAGGGCAAGTGAGGACCAGCAAGACAATTCCTGCCTAGCACCTTCCTTGGAGGAGAGAGAGTGCAACGTTTCATTTTAGCATTTTGGCGCTCACGAGGGAGACAAACTGCTTTGGCTGTTTGCAAGGCTAGGAAAGAGCAGAGCCCCAGTCTTGCTGTTTATCTGCAATGACTGCCAGGGCAAGTGAGGACCAGCAAGACAATTCCTGCCTAGCACCTTCCTTGGAGGAGAGAGAGTGCAACGTTTCATTTTAGCATTTTGGCGCTCACGAGGGAGACAAACTGCTTTGGCTGTTTGCAAGGCTAGGAAAGAGCAGAGCCCCAGTCTTGCTGTTTATCTGCAATGACTGCCAGGGCAAGTGAGGACCAGCAAGACAATTCCTGCCTAGCACCTTCCTTGGAGGAGAGAGAGTGCAACGTTTCATTTTAGCAGTTTGGCGCTCACGAGGGAGACAAACTGCTTTGGCTGTTTGCAAGGCTAGGAAAGAGCAGAGCCCCAGTCTTGCTGTTTATCTGCAATGACTGCCAGGGCAAGTGAGGACCAGCAAGACAATTCCTGCCTAGCACCTTCCTTGGAGGAGAGAGAGTGCAACGTTTGATTTTAGCATTTTGGCGCTCACGAGGGAGACAAACTGCTTTGGCTGTTTGCAAGGCTAGGAAAGAGCAGAGCCCCAGTCTTGCTGTTTATCTGCAATGACTGCCAGGGCAAGTGAGGACCAGCAAGACAATTCCTGCCTAGCACCTTCCTTGGAGGAGAGAGAGTGCAACATTTCATTTTAGCATTTTGGCGCTCACGAGGGAGACAAAGTGCTTTGGCTGTTTGCAAGGCTAGGAAAGAGCAGAGCCCCAGTCTTGCTGTTTATCTGCAATGACTGCCAGGGCAAGTGAGGACCAGCAAGACAATTCCTGCCTAGCACCTTCCTTGGAGGAGAGAGAGTGCAACGTTTCATTTTAGCATTTTGGCGCTCACGAGGGAGACAAAGTGCTTTGGCTGTTTGCAAGGCTAGGAAAGAGCAGAGCCCCAGTCTTGCTGTTTATCTGCAATGACTGCCAGGGCAAGTGAGGACCAGCAAGACAATTCCTGCCTAGCACCTTCCTTGGAGGAGAGAGAGTGCAACGTTTCATTTTAGCAGTTTGGCGCTCACGAGGGAGACAAAGTGCTTTGGCTGTTTGCAAGGCTAGGAAAGAGCAGAGCCCCAGTCTTGCTGTTTATCTGCAATGACTGCCAGGGCAAGTGAGGACCAGCAAGACAATTCCTGCCTAGCACCTTCCTTGGAGGAGAGAGAGTGCAACGTTTCATTTTAGCATTTTGGCGCTCACGAGGGAGACAAAGTGCTTTGGCTGTTTGCAAGGCTAGGAAAGAGCAGAGCCCCAGTCTTGCTGTTTATCTGCAATGACTGCCAGGGCAAGTGAGGACCAGCAAGACAATTCCTGCCTAGCACCTTCCTTGGAGGAGAGAGAGTGCAACGTTTCATTTTAGCATTTTGGCGCTCACGAGGGAGACAAAGTGCTTTGGCTGTTTGCAAGGCTAGGAAAGAGCAGAGCCCCAGTCTTGCTGTTTATCTGCAATGACTGCCAGGGCAAGTGAGGACCAGCAAGACAATTCCTGCCTAGCACCTTCCTTGGAGGAGAGAGAGTGCAACGTTTGATTTTAGCATTTTGGCGCTCACGAGGGAGACAAAGTGCTTTGGCTGTTTGCAAGGCTAGGAAAGAGCAGAGCCCCAGTCTTGCTGTTTATCTGCAATGACTGCCAGGGCAAGTGAGGACCAGCAAGACAATTCCTGCCTAGCACCTTCCTTGGAGGAGAGAGAGTGCAACGTTTCATTTTGCTTTTTGGAGTGCGAGAGTGAGAAAAAGCAGAGTGCCTGTTTGCAAGGCTAGGAAAGAGCAGAGCCCCAGTCTTGCTGTTTATCTGCAATGACTGCCAGGGCAAGTGAGGACCAGCAAGACAATTCCTGCCTAGCACCTTCCTTGGAGGAGAGAGAGTGCAACGTTTCATTTTAGCATTTTGGCGCTCACGAGGGAGACAAACTGCTTTGGCTGTTTGCAAGGCTAGGAAAGAGCAGAGCCCCAGTCTTGCTGTTTATCTGCAATGACTGCCAGGGCAAGTGAGGACCAGCAAGACAATTCCTGCCTAGCACCTTCCTTGGAGGAGAGAGAGTGCAACGTTTCATTTTAGCATTTTGGCGCTCACGAGGGAGACAAACTGCTTTGGCTGTTTGCAAGGCTAGGAAAGAGCAGAGCCCCAGTCTTGCTGTGTATCTGCAATGACTGCCAGGGCAAGTGAGGACCAGCAAGACAATTCCTGCCTAGCACCTTCCTTGGAGGAGAGAGAGTGCAACGTTTCATTTTAGCATTTTGGCGCTCACGAGGGAGACAAAGTGCTTTGGCTGTTTGCAAGGCTAGGAAAGAGCAGAGCCCCAGTCTTGCTGTTTATCTGCAATGACTGCCAGGGCAAGTGAGGACCAGCAAGACAATTCCTGCCTAGCACCTTCCTTGGAGGAGAGAGAGTGCAACGTTTCATTTTAGCAGTTTGGCGCTCACGAGGGAGACAAACTGCTTTGGCTGTTTGCAAGGCTAGGAAAGAGCAGAGCCCCAGTCTTGCTGTTTATCTGCAATGACTGCCAGGGCAAGTGAGGACCAGCAAGACAATTCCTGCCTAGCACCTTCCTTGGAGGAGAGAGAGTGCAACGTTTGATTTTAGCATTTTGGCGCTCACGAGGGAGACAAACTGCTTTGGCTGTTTGCAAGGCTAGGAAAGAGCAGAGTCCCAGTCTTGCTGTTTATCTGCAATGACTGCCAGGGCAAGTGAGGACCAGCAAGACAATTCCTGCCTAGCACCTTCCTTGGAGGAGAGAGAGTGCAACGTTTCATTTTAGCATTTTGGCGCTCACGAGGGAGACAAAGTGCTTTGGCTGTTTGCAAGGCTAGGAAAGAGCAGAGCCCCAGTCTTGCTGTTTATCTGCAATGACTGCCAGGGCAAGTGAGGACCAGCAAGACAATTCCTGCCTAGCACCTTCCTTGGAGGAGAGAGAGTGCAACGTTTCATTTTAGCATTTTGGCGCTCACGAGGGAGACAAAGTGCTTTGGCTGTTTGCAAGGCTAGGAAAGAGCAGAGCCCCAGTCTTGCTGTTTATCTGCAATGACTGCCAGGGCAAGTGAGGACCAGCAAGACAATTCCTGCCTAGCACCTTCCTTGGAGGAGAGAGAGTGCAACGTTTCATTTTAGCATCTTGGCGCTCACGAGGGAGACAAAGTGCTTTGGCTGTTTGCAAGGCTAGGAAAGAGCAGAGCCCCAGTCTTGCTGTTTATCTGCAATGACTGCCAGGGCAAGTGAGGACCAGCAAGACAATTCCTGCCTAGCACCTTCCTTGGAGGAGAGAGAGTGCAACGTTTCATTTTAGCATTTTGGCGCTCACGAGGGAGACAAACTGCTTTGGCTGTTTGCAAGGCTAGGAAAGAGCAGAGCCCCAGTCTTGCTGTTTATCTGCAATGACTGCCAGGGCAAGTGAGGACCAGCAAGACAATTCCTGCCTAGCACCTTCCTTGGAGGAGAGAGAGTGCAACGTTTCATTTTAGCATTTTGGCGCTCACGAGGGAGACAAAGTGCTTTGGCTGTTTGCAAGGCTAGGAAAGAGCAGAGCCCCAGTCTTGCTGTTTATCTGCAATGACTGCCAGAGCAAGTGAGGACCAGCAAGACAATTCCTGCCTAGCACCTTCCTTGGAGGAGAGAGAGTGCAACGTTTCATTTTAGCAGTTTGGCGCTCACGAGGGAGACAAACTGCTTTGGCTGTTTGCAAGGCTAGGAAAGAGCAGAGCCCCAGTCTTGCTGTTTATCTGCAATGACTGCCAGGGCAAGTGAGGACCAGCAAGACAATTCCTGCCTAGCACCTTCCTTGGAGGAGAGAGAGTGCAACGTTTCATTTTAGCATTTTGGCGCTCACGAGGGAGACAAACTGCTTTGGCTGTTTGCAAGGCTAGGAAAGAGCAGAGCCCCAGTCTTGCTGTTTATCTGCAATGACTGCCAGGGCAAGTGAGGACCAGCAAGACAATTCCTGCCTAGCACCTTCCTTGGAGGAGAGAGAGTGCAACGTTTCATTTTAGCATTTTGGTGCTCACGAGGGAGACAAAGTGCTTTGGCTGTTTGCAAGGCTAGGAAAGAGCAGAGCCCCAGTCTTGCTGTTTATCTGCAATGACTGCCAGGGCAAGTGAGGACCAGCAAGACAATTCCTGCCTAGCACCTTCCTTGGAGGAGAGAGAGTGCAACGTTTCATTTTAGCATTTTGGCGCTCACGAGGGAGACAAAGTGCTTTGGCTGTTTGCAAGGCTAGGAAAGAGCAGAGCCCCAGTCTTGCTGTTTATCTGCAATGACTGCCAGGGCAAGTGAGGACCAGCAAGACAATTCCTGCCTAGCACCTTCCTTGGAGGAGAGAGAGTGCAACGTTTCATTTTAGCAGTTTGGCGCTCACGAGGGAGACAAAGTGCTTTGGCTGTTTGCAAGGCTAGGAAAGAGCAGAGCCCCAGTCTTGCTGTTTATCTGCAATGACTGCCAGGGCAAGTGAGGACCAGCAAGACAATTCCTGCCTAGCACCTTCCTTGGAGGAGAGAGAGTGCAACGTTTCATTTTAGCATTTTGGCGCTCACGAGGGAGACAAAGTGCTTTGGCTGTTTGCAAGGCTAGGAAAGAGCAGAGCCCCAGTCTTGCTGTTTATCTGCAATGACTGCCAGGGCAAGTGAGGACCAGCAAGACAATTCCTGCCTAGCACCTTCCTTGGAGGAGAGAGAGTGCAACGTTTCATTTTAGCATTTTGGCGCTCACGAGGGAGACAAAGTGCTTTGGCTGTTTGCAAGGCTAGGAAAGAGCAGAGCCCCAGTCTTGCTGTTTATCTGCAATGACTGCCAGGGCAAGTGAGGACCAGCAAGACAATTCCTGCCTAGCACCTTCCTTGGAGGAGAGAGAGTGCAACGTTTGATTTTAGCATTTTGGCGCTCACGAGGGAGACAAAGTGCTTTGGCTGTTTGCAAGGCTAGGAAAGAGCAGAGCCCCAGTCTTGCTGTTTATCTGCAATGACTGCCAGGGCAAGTGAGGACCAGCAAGACAATTCCTGCCTAGCACCTTCCTTGGAGGAGAGAGAGTGCAACGTTTCATTTTAGCATTTTGGCGCTCACGAGGGAGACAAACTGCTTTGGCTGTTTGCAAGGCTAGGAAAGAGCAGAGCCCCAGTCTTGCTGTTTATCTGCAATGACTGCCAGGGCAAGTGAGGACCAGCAAGACAATTCCTGCCTAGCACCTTCCTTGGAGGAGAGAGAGTGCAACGTTTCATTTTAGCAGTTTGGCGCTCACGAGGGAGACAAAGTGCTTTGGCTGTTTGCAAGGCTAGGAAAGAGCAGAGCCCCAGTCTTGCTGTTTATCTGCAATGACTGCCAGGGCAAGTGAGGACCAGCAAGACAATTCCTGCCTAGCACCTTCCTTGGAGGAGAGAGAGTGCAACGTTTCATTTTAGCATTTTGGCGCTCACGAGGGAGACAAAGTGCTTTGGCTGTTTGCAAGGCTAGGAAAGAGCAGAGCCCCAGTCTTGCTGTTTATCTGCAATGACTGCCAGGGCAAGTGAGGACCAGCAAGACAATTCCTGCCTAGCACCTTCCTTGGAGGAGAGAGAGTGCAACGTTTCATTTTAGCATTTTGGCGCTCACGAGGGAGACAAAGTGCTTTGGCTGTTTGCAAGGCTAGGAAAGAGCAGAGCCCCAGTCTTGCTGTTTATCTGCAATGACTGCCAGGGCAAGTGAGGACCAGCAAGACAATTCCTGCCTAGCACCTTCCTTGGAGGAGAGAGAGTGCAACGTTTGATTTTAGCATTTTGGCGCTCACGAGGGAGACAAAGTGCTTTGGCTGTTTGCAAGGCTAGGAAAGAGCAGAGCCCCAGTCTTGCTGTTTATCTGCAATGACTGCCAGGGCAAGTGAGGACCAGCAAGACAATTCCTGCCTAGCACCTTCCTTGGAGGAGAGAGAGTGCAACGTTTCATTTTGCTTTTTGGAGTGCGAGAGTGAGAAAAAGCAGAGTGCCTGTTTGCAAGGCTAGGAAAGAGCAGAGCCCCAGTCTTGCTGTTTATCTGCAATGACTGCCAGGGCAAGTGAGGACCAGCAAGACAATTCCTGCCTAGCACCTTCCTTGGAGGAGAGAGAGTGCAACGTTTCATTTTAGCATTTTGGCGCTCACGAGGGAGACAAAGTGCTTTGGCTGTTTGCAAGGCTAGGAAAGAGCAGAGCCCCAGTCTTGCTGTTTATCTGCAATGACTGCCAGGGCAAGTGAGGACCAGCAAGACAATTCCTGCCTAGCACCTTCCTTGGAGGAGAGAGGAGTGCAACGTTTCATTTTAGCATTTTGCGCTCACGAGGGAGACAAAGTGCTTTGGCTGTTTGCAAGGCTAGGAAAGAGCAGAGCCCCAGTCTTGCTGTTTATCTGCAATGACTGCCAGGGCAAGTGAGGACCAGCAAGACAATTCCTGCCTAGCACCTTCCTTGGAGGAGAGAGAGTGCAACGTTTGATTTTAGCATTTTGGCGCTCACGAGGGAGACAAAGTGCTTTGGCTGTTTGCAAGGCTAGGAAAGAGCAGAGCCCCAGTCTTGCTGTTTATCTGCAATGACTGCCAGGGCAAGTGAGGACCAGCAAGACAATTCCTGCCTAGCACCTTCCTTGGAGGAGAGAGAGTGCAACGTTTCATTTTAGCATTTTGGCGCACACGAGGGAGACAAACTGCTTTGGCTGTTTGCAAGGCTAGGAAAGAGCAGAGCCCAGTCTTGCTGTTTATCTGCAATGACTGCCAGGGCAAGTGAGGACCAGCAAGACAATTCCTGCCTAGCACCTTCCTTGGAGGAGAGAGAGTGCAACGTTTCATTTAGCATTTTGGCGCTCACGAGGGAGACAAAGTGCTTTGGCTGTTTGCAAGGCTAGGAAAGAGCAGAGCCCCAGTCTTGCTGTTTATCTGCAATGACTGCCAGGGCAAGTGAGGACCAGCAAGACAATTCCTGCCTAGCACCTTCCTTGGAGGAGAGAGAGTGCAACGTTTCATTTTAGCATTTTGGCGCTCACGAGGGAGACAAAGTGCTTTGGCTGTTTGCAAGGCTAGGAAAGAGCAGAGCCCCAGTCTTGCTGTTTATCTGCAATGACTGCCAGGGCAAGTGAGGACCAGCAAGACAATTCCTGCCTAGCACCTTCCTTGGAGGAGAGAGAGTGCAACGTTTCATTTAGCATTTTGGCGCTCACGAGGGAGACAAAGTGCTTTGGCTGTTTGCAAGGCTAGGAAAGAGCAGAGCCCCAGTCTTGCTGTTTATCTGCAATGACTGCCAGGGCAAGTGAGGACCAGCAAGACAATTCCTGCCTAGCACCTTCCTTGGAGGAGAGAGAGTGCAACGTTTCATTTTAGCATTTTGGCGCTCACGAGGGAGACAAAGTGCTTTGGCTGTTTGCAAGGCTAGGAAAGAGCAGAGCCCCAGTCTTGCTGTTTATCTGCAATGACTGCCAGGGCAAGTGAGGACCAGCAAGACAATTCCTGCCTAGCACCTTCCTTGGAGGAGAGAGAGTGCAACGTTTCATTTTAGCATTTTGGCGCTCACGAGGGAGACAAAGTGCTTTGGCTGTTTGCAAGGCTAGGAAAGAGCAGAGCCCCAGTCTTGCTGTTTATCTGCAATGACTGCCAGGGCAAGTGAGGACCAGCAAGACAATTCCTGCCTAGCACCTTCCTTGGAGGAGAGAGAGTGCAACGTTTCATTTTAGCATTTTGGCGCTCACGAGGGAGACAAAGTGCTTTGGCTGTTTGCAAGGCTAGGAAAGAGCAGAGCCCCAGTCTTGCTGTTTATCTGCAATGACTGCCAGGGCAAGTGAGGACCAGCAAGACAATTCCTGCCTAGCACCTTCCTTGGAGGAGAGAGAGTGCAACGTTTCATTTTAGCATTTTGGCGCTCACGAGGGAGACAAAGTGCTTTGGCTGTTTGCAAGGCTAGGAAAGAGCAGAGCCCCAGTCTTGCTGTTTATCTGCAATGACTGCCAGGGCAAGTGAGGACCAGCAAGACAATTCCTGCCTAGCACCTTCCTTGGAGGAGAGAGAGTGCAACGTTTCATTTTAGCATTTTGGCGCTCACGAGGGAGACAAAGTGCTTTGGCTGTTTGCAAGGCTAGGAAAGAGCAGAGCCCCAGTCTTGCTGTTTATCTGCAATGACTGCCAGGGCAAGTGAGGACCAGCAAGACAATTCCTGCCTAGCACCTTCCTTGGAGGAGAGAGAGTGCAACGTTTCATTTTAGCATTTTGGCGCTCACGAGGGAGACAAAGTGCTTTGGCTGTTTGCAAGGCTAGGAAAGAGCAGAGCCCCAGTCTTGCTGTTTATCTGCAATGACTGCCAGGGCAAGTGAGGACCAGCAAGACAATTCCTGCCTAGCACCTTCCTTGGAGGAGAGAGAGTGCAACGTTTCATTTTAGCATTTGGCGCTCACGAGGGAGACAAACTGCTTTGGCTGTTTGCAAGGCTAGGAAAGAGCAGAGCCCCAGTCTTGCTGTTTATCTGCAATGACTGCCAGGGCAAGTGAGGACCAGCAAGACAATTCCTGCCTAGCACCTTCCTTGGAGGAGAGAGAGTGCAACGTTTCATTTTAGCATTTTGGCGCTCACGAGGGAGACAAACTGCTTTGGCTGTTTGCAAGGCTAGGAAAGAGCAGAGCCCCAGTCTTGCTGTTTATCTGCAATGACTGCCAGGGCAAGTGAGGACCAGCAAGACAATTCCTGCCTAGCACCTTCCTTGGAGGAGAGAGAGTGCAACGTTTCATTTTAGCAGTTTGGCGCTCACGAGGGAGACAAACTGCTTTGGCTGTTTGCAAGGCTAGGAAAGAGCAGAGCCCCAGTCTTGCTGTTTATCTGCAATGACTGCCAGGGCAAGTGAGGACCAGCAAGACAATTCCTGCCTAGCACCTTCCTTGGAGGAGAGAGAGTGCAACGTTTCATTTTAGCATTTTGGCGCTCACGAGGGAGACAAACTGCTTTGGCTGTTTGCAAGGCTAGGAAAGAGCAGAGCCCCAGTCTTGCTGTTTATCTGCAATGACTGCCAGGGCAAGTGAGGACCAGCAAGACAATTCCTGCCTAGCACCTTCCTTGGAGGAGAGAGAGTGCAACGTTTCATTTTAGCATTTTGGCGCTCACGAGGGAGACAAAGTGCTTTGGCTGTTTGCAAGGCTAGGAAAGAGCAGAGCCCCAGTCTTGCTGTTTATCTGCAATGACTGCCAGGGCAAGTGAGGACCAGCAAGACAATTCCTGCCTAGCACCTTCCTTGGAGGAGAGAGAGTGCAACGTTTCATTTTAGCATTTTGGCGCTCACGAGGGAGACAAAGTGCTTTGGCTGTTTGCAAGGCTAGGAAAGAGCAGAGCCCCGGTCTTGCTGTTTATCTGCAATGACTGCCAGGGCAAGTGAGGACCAGTAAGACAATTCCTGCCTAGCACCTTCCTTGGAGGAGAGAGAGTGCAACGTTTCATTTTAGCATTTTGGCGCACACGAGGGAGACAAAGTGCTTTGGCTGTTTGCAAGGCTAGGAAAGAGCAGAGTCCCAGTCTTGCTGTTTATCTGCAATGACTGCCAGGGCAAGTGAGGACCAGCAAGACAATTCCTGCCTAGCACCTTCCTTGGAGGAGAGAGAGTGCAACGTTTCATTTTAGCATTTTGGCGCTCACGAGGGAGACAAAGTGCTTTGGCTGTTTGCAAGGCTAGGAAAGAGCAGAGCCCCAGTCTTGCTGTTTATCTGCAATGACTGCCAGGGCAAGTGAGGACCAGCAAGACAATTCCTGCCTAGCACCTTCCTTGGAGGAGAGAGAGTGCAACGTTTCATTTTAGCATTTTGGCGCTCACGAGGGAGACAAAGTGCTTTGGCTGTTTGCAAGGCTAGGAAAGAGCAGAGCCCCAGTCTTGCTGTTTATCTGCAATGACTGCCAGGGCAAGTGAGGACCAGCAAGACAATTCCTGCCTAGCACCTTCCTTGGAGGAGAGAGAGTGCAACGTTTCATTTTAGCATCTTGGCGCTCACGAGGGAGACAAAGTGCTTTGGCTGTTTGCAAGGCTAGGAAAGAGCAGAGCCCCAGTCTTGCTGTTTATCTGCAATGACTGCCAGGGCAAGTGAGGACCAGCAAGACAATTCCTGCCTAGCACCTTCCTTGGAGGAGAGAGAGTGCAACGTTTCATTTTAGCATTTTGGCGCTCACGAGGGAGACAAACTGCTTTGGCTGTTTGCAAGGCTAGGAAAGAGCAGAGCCCCAGTCTTGCTGTTTATCTGCAATGACTGCCAGGGCAAGTGAGGACCAGCAAGACAATTCCTGCCT
>NW_028113890.1:0-12891 GCF_964289735.1 Phaethon aethereus | reverse complement strand
GTGTGCAGGTACCCCTCCTTGATGGTGGCCGACGGGTGGAAAAGCACCGGCGGCACCGGCCCCTCGCCCGCTGCGGCCGCGGCACGGCCAGGCAGGGAGGCAGCGGCGTCACCCCAAGCGCCACCACGTCCCCCAGCGTGAGGATGCCCGTCCCCGGCCACCCCGGCGGCAGCCGCACGGCACCGAAGCCGGTCCCCTCTCCCCGGGGATGCTCCCAGGGCGCGGGGGACGGCGGGGACGATGCCACCCCGCCGTGTCGGGTGCCCGGCGTGCCCGCTCACCCTCAGCGCTCTCCACCGTGACCAGGCTGTCCAGGAAGGCTTTGAGGCGGGCGACGCCGGGCAGCAGGACGGCGTGCAGCGGGGCCATCCACGGCTCCTTGCCCTGCCCCAGCTGCAGCCCCAGGTTGCCGATGCTCTGCAGCGCCTGCCCCACGCGGGGAAGGGCTCACGCTGCCGCACCCCCCATGGGGTGGGGGCTGCGAGGGGGACACCCTCGCAGGGTGGGAATTGGGGAACGGGGGAGGAAAGCGGAAAAGCGGAGCAGCCCGGGGGGTGCCTGCGCTGTGCCCGAGCGCGGTGGCGTGGCCCGGTGACGGGCCGGGCTGGGCTCCAGCAGTGTGGGAAGGAGCCAGCCCACGGCACGTGCCGTGGGGGCAGGAACGGCTCTGCCCTCCTTGGGGTCCTCAGCGTTCCCTGGGGCCACTGTCCCTCCCCAGATTCCCCATCCCTCCGAGGGAATCCCATCCCTCTCCTGGGTGCCCACCCCTCCCTCTCCAGGGTCTCCCTGCCTTTCTGGGGTCCCCGTCCCCGCCTGGCATCCCCATCCCTTCTGGGTCCCCATCTCTCCACAGGGTCCGCATCCCCCCCTGCAGTCTTTGTCCTTTCTGGGGTCTCTCCCGGGGCTCCCCATCCCTCCTTGAGACCCCATCTGTCCTCAGGGTCTCCATCCCTCCCCAAGGGTCCCCATCCCTCCCCAAGCTCTCCATCCCTCCCCAGCATCCCCCATCCCTCTCTGGGGTCCCCATCTCTCCCAGTGGTCCCCGTCCCTCCCCGGGCCCCCCGTACCTTGGCGAGCAGCAGGAGCGTGCGGCCGGTGCGGGCGTCGGCGTGCTGTTCCCGGAGGCCGAAGAGCTTCGGGGTGAGGACGGCGGGGGCGAAGAAGCGGAGGAAGAGAAACCCGCTGATGGAGAAGTACCGCACCTCCTGGCCGGGGACAGGGACGGCTCAGGGCTCGGGGCGGTGGTCCCGGCAGCGTGCAGACCCTCAGCTCCAGCCCTGCCGTCTGCCCCACCTCGTGCCGTGCCGAGGGGAACCGCTCCTCCACCCGCCTGCGCAGCTGCTTGAAGGCCACCCTCATGAGGAGGGGACATGTCTCCACCGAGCCCACGATGGCGTCGACGATGTCCCCCAGGTAGTCCTTCAGCAGCTCCAGGCTGCTCTCCCGCACCCGTGCCTCCGACAGGGACCCCTTGAAGGAGATCCTCCTGCGGGGACGCCGCCGGGTCAGCGGGCACCCGATGCCCAGGAAGGGGCCAGAAGCCACCGAGGTGACCCACAGGCTCAGTGGCAACGGGTGACCCCCACCCGCAGGGGACACCGGGACGGGGATGGCTTGGGACGTGCCAGGCACCGTGTCCTCCCGCACTCGCCTGCTGCGGTGGCTCAGCTCCATCTTGCCGGGGTCCAGCTCCACGTACTTCTTCTCCTCGAAGATGCGGTTCACCACGGGCTTCAGGACCTGGTGCAGGTAGGGCAGCCCCACCACCTGCGAGGGAGGGGAAGGCACCATCTTTGTCCCCAGGCTGTTCCCAGATGCCCTGTCGGCACCCAGCCCGGCTCTGTGCCCCGACGCCGTCACGGCAGGGCGCGGCGGGGACCCGGCCGGTGCCCCCTCCCACGCTCACCTTCATGAACTGCTCCACGGACTTGGAGGCCAGCGAGTTGGAGCGGAAGAGGGTGTTGGGGTCCGCTGGAGGAGCGCAGAAGCCGTGGCGAGGGGGGCGAGGGGCGATACCCCAGCCCCTCCTGGGGTGCCCGATCCCAGAGACATGCGGCACCTTTCCTACCCGCCCCCGGTGGCCGCGCTCTCGTCCCCATGGGGGCCTGGGGGAACCCTGGCCCCCCAGATTCCTGGCCAGGAGCGTGCAGGTGGTGGCCCCGGCCCTGGCACTTACTGGTCCTGGCCAGCTCGCGGGCAGTGAGATAGTCCAGGAGGGGCACGGCCAGCCCCTGCGCCAAAAAGATCTTCACCAGCTGGGTGGCCACATCCTGCCGGCTCTCCCCCGAGGTCACCTCCTCCAGGACGGCCAGGGCCGTGCCGGCGGGGGGCTGCGGGGAGGGCAGGGTGGGCAGGGCGAGGCTCCCGCACTGGGGTGGTCCTCGGCCACCCCCGGGGGGTTCTCCCAGCCCGCAGCACCCACCTGGCCCGGGCAGAGGATGGGCTCGGTGAGGAGCTGGATGAGGGGCTGGTAGTAGGGGGGGGGCAGGACCCTGTCCTCCACCAGCCGCGCCGCCAGCCGCAGGGCGCCCAGCTGCCTCCTGCAACCACAGGCAGGGGCTCGGCCGCGTCCTGCCCGCGCCGCCCTCCCTCACCCCGGCGCCCTCCCGGCGGGGGGGGGGGTGTCACCCCTCGCCGCAGCCCCCCTGGGGAGCTGCTCAGGCAGGGTGCGGGCAGCTGCCTGGCCCCGCTGCCTGCGCTCACCCGTGGTCCTCGGCGGTGCTGGGGAAGGGCAGGAGCTGGAACCAGCCCTTGGTGGGGGCCGTGCGGACGGCGTCCAGGGGGAACTCGACCTGGGGGGGCGGAGGCAGGGTCGGGGTAGGGGGTGGCACACACCAGCACCCACTTGCCCCGCCAGCGGGGACCCCTCCTCAGGGCAGAGCCCAGGGGGTCGGGATGTGGCGCTTCCCCGGGCTCGGCGGGTGCACGGACCCCCACCCCCATCGCCCTGGGTCGTGACCCGTGGTCACCCAGACCCCAGGCACGGGGAGGCAATGGGGGTGCAGAGGTGCCCCCCGGGGCCATGCCTCATGCCTGCGCGCCCCGAGGTCCTCACCCGTCCCAAGAAGTCGTTCTTGCCCACGATGTCCCAGTCCCACACCTCCACGCTCAGCACGGCCTCCCCTGGCTCGCCCTCCGCCAGCTCCAACTCCAGCACCTCGTCCCAGCGCGGGAAACGGGTTTTCTTAATCACCTGCGAGGGTCGGGGACCGGTGGCCATGGGGGACGAGGTGCCCGGAGCCTCTGGGTCCCAGCACCCAGCACCCCGACTCACGGCCGTCTCCAACGTGTGCCCACAGCACGACACCCGGGCGAAGGGGTCTGAGGTCCCCGAGAGGTCCCGGGGGGCCAGGTCCCTGTGGGGAGGTGAGGGTCAGTGGGGGTGCAGTGGGCAGGGGGCCCGTCCCCGCCAGCAGGGTCCCTGCACCCCCATGTCCCCCCTTTCGGCACACCGGGCAGCCGTGGGGCAGCCGGCAGGTGCTGGGGGGACGCTGGTGGGAGCGGGTGCCTGTTCCCCAGCGCTCCTGCCCCCAGCCCCTTCCTCCTCTGGTCCCTGGGGGCTAAATGGCACAGTGGGGGGGCTCTGCTGCCCCCCCCTCAGTCCCCACGGCCATCCCGTTGCCTTGGTACCCGCTTCGGTTGCCATGGCAGCGGGATGCTGCCTGCTCCGCTGCCGTCTGGCAGTCCTGTGTGTGGGCACACGCGTGTGTGCACACACGCACACGCACCACGTGCACACGCCGGAGCAGAGGGGCAGCCTGGGGCGTGCCTCAGTTTCCCCCAATTTCACAGCCAGCTGGGCTGATGGGGACCGTCCCCAGGTACCCCATGTCCTCTCTGGAGCCTCTCGTGTCCCTGTCCCCGTCCCTGAGCAGGGCTGGCTGTGTCTGACACAGGACATTCCCCGCTGAGACCCCACAGCGTCGTGACGCGTGGGTTGGCATCATCGATGTCCCCAAGCGGGACACGGCGAGTGCCCTTCCCAGTGCCGCGAGGGTAGGACGAGCTCTGTGCCACCGCTGTCCCCGTCCCCACCCCTGCCACCCAGACCCCACCGGCCAAAAATAAGCCCCGAGGGTGGTCACACCCCCCTGGTGCCCCGCCGGCCCCCCTACCTGGCCTCGATGAGGTGGCAGCGCAGCACCCGTGGGTGGCCCTGCTCAGCGACCCGCAGCTCCAGGTGGATCTCGCCCTGCACCTCCTCATCGGGGTCCACGGGTGCCAGGCTGAGCCAGCGGTCAATGCCTGCCGAGGGGGACGGGGTGGGCGCCCCATGGTGCTGGGGCGAGCCCCGCTGCCCCCCACCCAGCCCCAGCCACCCCGTGCCCCCCACTCACCCCGCGGCTCAGCCGAGATCTGCTGGCGGCTGAGCGAGACCTTGCCGATAACGTCGTCCTGCCTGCGAGGGCAGAGACACGGAGGGCGCTCAGGCCACCGGCGGGGACGTGCCGCCCCTCGGGGGGCTCCCCTGTGCCCACCCGTGCCCCCGGTGTCCCCCTTACCCGATGGCGTCCTCATCCAGCACGTAGACGGCGAGGCTGCGGAAGCCGTGGGGCAGGCACAGGGTGTATTCCTCCCCCCAAAAAGGGTTCAGGCTCTTCCACACCGTGGCCGTCCTGCCGGCGACGGGAGAGGTGGCTGCACCCCCAGGGAGAGTGCCCGTCCCCCCGCGCCCCCTCCGCGGGGTGGCACGGTGTCCCCCGTACCTGGCCACCACCTCGTTGTCCACCTTGACCACGCAGTAGGGATCGCTGGAGCCGGATCTGGGCAGGGGATGTGGGTGCGTGGGGTCAGCCCCCCCCGCCCGGGGGTCCCCACCCGTTTTTGGGGGGGCTGCTGCTGGGGGGGGCTCAGGGGGCTGGATCCGAGCATCACTTCGAGCCCCGCCAGCGAAGCACCGGCCCCAGGAGGTGAGATGAGTTGGCCGGTCTCAGCCCGGTCCCGCAGCTGACGTCGGGATGGGGTCAACACTCCTGGTGCCCCTGGAGCCGGGGGGCCCCCTGCGGCCCACCCCGAGCCATTGCCCTGCGGCCCCGGGCCCCCCACCCGCGGGTAACGGGTGTCTTGCCGGCAGCACAGCCCAGCCGGAGACGTGTCAGGGTGACACCGTCCCGGCCCGGGCCCTCCCCGGGCTTAACCCCTTCCGCGGGGGAGGACGCGAGGGAGGGGCTGAGGGCCCGATCCAGGGCGCTTCCACCCAGCAAAGCCCCTTCCCCGCTTTTTTTCTGGCACCTGGACCTGCGCCGGGGGATGCCAGCCCGGGGCGGCGTGCCCGGGGCGATGCCCGAGCCCCGAATCCCCAGCTGCTGGAGGCAGGGGATGACGGGAGGTGCTTCAGCAAGAAGCCAGACCCCGAGCGGGGCGAGGGGGGTGACCCCAGCCGCTGTCCCACCCACGGGCTTTGGGGACGGGAAGGGCCCGGCCACGGCTGCGGGCTCAGCACCGCTTGCTGTGAGCCTGGATGATCCTGTTAATCCCCAGCGGCATCTCGACGCCTCTCGGCAGAGCAAAGCCCGTGGCCCGGCCGGTCTGGCAGGGACGGGCAGGCAAACCTTGGCAGCGCTGTGGGGTGACAGCAGGTGACATCAGGCTCCCAACCCCCTCGAGAGCCTGGACAAGAGCGGGTCACCCCGAACCCCTCTGCAGCCCCAGGACAGCCCCAAACCTGGTTTGGGGGGCTGGAAGTGGCACCAGGCACCTCGCCCCCATGCCAGTGGGTCCAGGTCACCCTGCTGTGCCCAGACCCCCTGAGTGGGGCACCCAGCACACTGCCGTGACACCTGCCAGTGGGGAAACTGAGGCAGGGAGGCCCCGCTGCCCGTGGCCGGCCCTGTCTACCTGGCCCCGGGAGCGGCCGGCGGTGCCAGGCTGGCACGGCCAGAGGAGCCCGGGGCTGCCAGCGCCACCGAGGCGTGCCTGTGGGGCAGGAGCAGGCAGGGGGTCTCCCTGCCCCCCCTGCCGCTGCTCAACCCCCCCCCGCCGATGCCCAGCAGATACGTGGGGGTGCAGGGGGCTGCGCCCCTCCCCAGTGCTACCCGCAGCCTTGGGGGGACCCCCTGTGCCCACCCTGCTGGGAGACAGCAAGGGGATGCCCAAGGGGTTGGGGGGCTCGTACACCTCAGGGGGGAGGGGGCTGAGGGGGCTGGCAGTTCCCTGCCACCCCCAGGCCCCCCCTTTGGGGCAATGGGTCCCCGCCAGCACGGGTGCAAGCAGGGACCCCCAAAAGTGCAGGGAGAGCAGAGCACCCAGGGCACCCAGCACCCCACCCCCCCATCTCCCAGCATGGGGGGACCGGAGGAATTTGGGGGGCTGAGAGCCCCCCCCCGAGCCACTCACATGTCCTTGGCGGGCAGGTCCTTCCCCTCCACCACCCGGCAGTGCAGGGAGGTGGTTTTGGCCATGCCAGCGAGCTTTGGGGCGGGCACCTAGGGGTCCATGGGGGGCTGCGACGGGTGCCGCCGGGGTGCCCTGAGCCCCCCAACGCCGCTGGTGAGGCAGCCGGCACCGGCCTCTTCCTCCTCCCCGACCGCTTCTCGCTGGCGCTTCTTCCTTTTTCCTCTTCTCGGCTGTTTTTCTCGTTGCTTCGCTCCCCACCTGCGCCGGAGAAGAAGCGAGCGAAGCAGCGAGCCGGAGCGCGCGGGCACGCGGCGACGGGCGAGCTCGGGCTGGCCGGCCTCGCGCCCACCGGCCCAGGACGTGGGGATCCCCCCGTGTGCCGGTGGGGGCGAATCCCCCCTTCTGCCAGTGATGGGGAAACTGAGGCACGGGCCCACTTGGGCGGGGGGCAGCTTGTGTCCCGTCGCAGCCAAGTGGCGCAAGGGACTGTCCCCAAATTGGGGGGGCTCTGCCCGTACCCCAAAGTGGCGGCGGGTGCCGTGGGGCGCCTGGTGTGAGCGTTGGCCTCGGGGTGGGGACGTGGGGGATGAAGGCAGCCTGCTCGGGGGGCTGCTGGCACAAACGATCCCCCAGACCCCCATGGAACCTTGCCCCCCACCCTGGGGGGGGTGTCACCCCTGCAGGGGCAGGGGACACCATGAGCCAGGCCAGGGAGACTCTGGATCGGGTGCAGCACCGCGATGCTCCCCGGCTCCCCGCGCACCCCAGCTTCTCTGCATCAGGGACCCCCCGTCGGGGACACACACACACGAGCACTGGGGGATGAGGTCCCCCCGTCCTCGCTGCCCTGCTGGTGTGGGTGTCACTGCTGGGGGGTGTCACCGCGTGGGTGTTGGGTCCCTGGGGTTCACTGCTTGGGGGTGTCACCGCGTGGGAACTGGGTCCCTGGGAGTCACCGCATGGGTGCTGGGTCCTGAGGGGTCACCAAGTGGGTGCTGGGTCCTGGGGGGTCACTGGTGTGGGATGTCCCCGTGTGGGTGCTGGGTCCTGGGGAGTCACTGCTGGGGGGTGTCACCCTGTGGGTGCTGGGTCCTGGGGTGCCACCACGTGGGTGCTGGGTCCCTGTGGGGTCACCGTGTGGGTGCTGGGTCCTGGGGGGTCACTGGTGTGGGGTGTCACCCTGTGGGTGCTGGGTCCTGGGGTGCCACCACGTGGGTGCTGGGTCCCGGGGGTCACTGGTGGGGGGTGTCACCGTGTGGGTGCTGGGTCCCTGGGAGGTCACTGCGTGGGTGCTGGGTCCTGGGGGGTCACGGCTGGGGGGTGTCACTGTGTGGGTGCTGGGTCCTGGGGTGCCACCGCGTGGGTGTTTGGTCCCAGAGGTCACTGCTGGGGGGTGTCACTGTGTGGGTGCTGGGTCCCTGGGGTGTCACCGTGTGGGTGCTGGGTCCTGGGGGGTCACTGCTGGGGGGTGTCACCCTGTGGGTGCTGCATCCTGAGGGGTCACCGTGTGGGTGCTGGGTCCTGGGGGGTCACTGCTGGGGGGTGTCACCACGTGGGTGCTGGGTCGCGGGTGCCTGTGCTGGGCTGCAAGCGGAGGGGCTGCGGGTGCCGCAGGCAGCCCGTGTCCCGGCTCCGTGGGTGCCGGTGGGGCCGCCCCCCGCGGCCCCGCGGGCTCGCTGCTTTGCCGGCCGCCCGGCCTGCTGCCGGGAGCCTGTGCCGCCGTTTCTCCCGCCGCGTCCCCCTCCCCATCCCCGGGAGCCCCCGGCAAGGGGCCGGGGCCGGCGGGGGTCCCTCCCCGGGCGCCATCCGCCCCCCCGCAGCTGCCCGCCGGGGCCGCGGCGGGGCGGGGCCGCCGCAGGAGGAGGAGGAGGAGCAGGAGGAAGCCGCGGGGCTCCCCTCACCGCTCCGCCGCCGCCACCCTGGGCCTGGGCCCGCGGAGGCCGCGCCCGGCCCGGCGGGGCCTTGCCGGGGCCGGGCGGAGGCGGCGGGGCCGGGCCGGGCGGGCCGCCGCGCCGCCATGAAGCCGAGCGGAGGTGAGGCGGGGCGGCGGGGCGGCCGGGCTGGGGGCCGGGGCCGCGGGCACCCCGCTCCATGCCCCTCCGGGGCGGCAGCGGGGCGGGGCCCGGGCCGGGGGGTAACGTGGCCGTCCCGCCGCCCAGAGGAGCCGGTCCTGCTGGCCGAGCTGAAGCCGAGCCGGCCCCAGCGCTACGACTGGAAATCCAGCTGCGAGACCTGGAGCGTGGCCTTCTCCCCCGACGGCGCCTGGTTCGCCTGGTCGCAGGGACACTGCGTGGTCAAGCTGATCCCCTGGCCCTTGGAGGAGGCCGAGCTGTGAGTAAGGGGGCCTGGAGAGGGGGTGCGCGGAGCCCCGGGGGCCGCGGGGCGACCCCGGGGGGGCTGAAGGTGCCGCCCTCCCTTCTCCCGGCAGCTGCAGAACCGCGGAGCGCAAGGGCCGCGGCGGCAAAGCGGAGGCGAGGAGCCGAGGGGTGGCCAAGGAGAAGACGCTGGAGTGCGGCCAGATCGTCTGGGGCCTGGCCTTCAGCGCCTGGCCGGCGGCAGGGGCGGGGGAGACGGACCCTGCCTGCGCCGTGGGTCTCCCCTGCCTGATCCTGGCCACCGGGCTCAACGACGGGCAGATCAAGGTCTGGGAGGTGCAGACAGGTGAGCAGCCCTCACCGACAGCGGGAGCGGTCACGGCTTCAGGCTGGCTTCTCTCCCCTTGCTGCCCCTTGGAAGGAGATCCCATCTCCATCCTCGCCCCGAATACGTCCCTGGGGTGGGTGGGAGCCCCTGCCCTGTCCCGAGCGGGGCTGCCTGCGTGTGAAGGGCGCTACCTCGTTCCCTGTGGCAGGACGGCCCTCACCACGTTGTCCCCTCTTCGCAGGACACCTCCTCTTCAGCCTCTTGGGGCACCAGGATGTCGTCAGGGACCTGAGCTTCGCTCCCAACGGAAGCCTCATCCTTGTGTCGGCCTCGCGGGACAAGACCTTGCGTGTCTGGGACTTGAGCAGAGATGGTAGGAGCGTGCAGGGACATCCCTGGTGCTAGGCCACCCCCGGCTGAGGCTGGGGTCCGCTGCAGGAAAGAGGGGGAAGAAACCCACCTTGGTGAGGGAGGTGGTGGGAGACGATCTTTGGGGACAGTATTCAATGCAGAAGGGAAGAGTCCTGTGACACGGAGCAGAGCCATCCTCTTCCAGGTGGGACCGGGGAGGGGCAGGGGGGGTTGCAAGTAGACAGAGAGCTTGGGCTCTGCCCGGGGAAGCCCTCAGTGTGTTCCCTCTTGGGAAAGGTGGGGGGGAGCAGGGGCAGGGCCCAGCGCTGCCTCTCGTGCTCCCCACTTGTGACTCGCGTGTCCGCCGTCCCCAGGGCGGCAGGTCCAGGTGCTGTCGGGCCACGTGCAGTGGGTCTACTGCTGCTCCATCTCCCCAGACTGCAGCATGCTCTGCTCCGTGGCCGGAGAGAAATCGGTGAGTCCCGCTGGAGAGGAGCCATCCCGTGTCCCGCTGAATCCCGTGCTCCCCTTGGCCCTCTGTGTGCCCCCCGATGCGACAAGCCCCCATGTGAGAGGGGGCCAGGCCAGAGCCACCCTCGCTCCTCGGCCGTCCCAGGTCTGCATGGAGTAGCTGGGACCAGAGCCCATGAGATTTAAACCCCAAGATGTTTCTCCTTGGCTGCCGCCCCCGGGGATGCTCCTGGCCTCAGCCCCTGCCCGCATCCCGCAGGCGCTGCTGTGGAGCATGCGATCCTACACCCTCATCCGGAGGCTGGAGGGGCACCAGAGCAGCGTGGTGTCCTGCGACTTCTCGCCGGATTCGGCGCTCCTCGTCACCGCCTCCTATGACGCCTGCGTCATCATGTGGGACCCCTACACCGGGGAGCAGCTGAGGACGCTGCGGTACGGAGCCGGAGGGGGGACAGTGGAAGGGGGAAAGAGCAATGCTGCCGGGGGGTCATTAGGGCTGAAGTGGCCTTCCCTCCAAGCTGGACACGGCCCCCACCTCTCCCCTGGCTTCAGTGGCTGAAGGGGGGCTCTGGCTTGCCGGATTTGGCTGCTCTGCCAGCCCCGGAGCACTGGGGATGGGGCTCATGGCTGCCTGGGGCTGACGCTGGGCTTGTCCTCCCCACCCCGCAGCCATGTCCCCCTGCACTCAGCGCCGGACTACAGCAGCGAAGTCCACACCAGCTCCCTGCGCTCCGTCTGCTTCTCCCCTGAGGGCCTCTACCTGGCCACGGTGGCGGACGACAGGTAAGCGACCCCCCTTGGGGACCTCCAGCGGGAAGAGGGTCCCAGGAGGACAGCACCAAAACGAAGCGGGAGCTCAGGACGTGCCCGTGGGGAGCAGATCTCGCACGCCGGGTGTCCAGCAGCGCACGGCGTAAGGGGGAAGGGCAGGCTGCTGGGGACGCCGCGGCATGGCCGCGGCAAGGGGTAGCAAGGCGAGGGCCCTGTCACCCCTCTGAGCGCCGAGCCGGGGCCCGTGTCCTCCTGCGTGCCGTGCCCCTCAGCACAGCCACCCGCTCCGTCTGCATCCAGCTCGGCTCTGCAGGGGACAGTGCCTCCCGCCTTGCTGCCATGCTGTGACACTCCTGGGACGCTCTAAGCCCATGGGAAGAAAATCCTACTCCAGAGTTTGCATGCATTCAGGTGAACCCAGAGGCTTTCTTTTAGCCGGAGGCACTGCGTGGACGTGGGCCTGGCATCGTGTCCTCTCCCTTTCTCCTTAGGCTCCTGAGGATCTGGGCGTTGGAGCTGCGGTCTCCGGTTGCGTTTGCTCCCATGACCAACGGCCTGTGCTGCATGTACTTCCCACACGGCGGTTTCATTGCCACAGGGTGCGTAATGTGGGAGAGAAGAGCGGAAAACCATGGGCTGCTCCCTCCTCCTGCAGCCCTGGGTCTTCTCAGCAAGTTCTGGGCTTCCGTGGGCGGGGGCAGGCTGGTTTCCCGGTTTGGGGAACGCGTGGTTGCTGTAAGCTTGGGATATTTGGGGGGTAGTTGAGCTTTCTCAAGTCTCTCTGCCTTGTGCTCACGGCTTGTTTGGGTCCCGTTGCAGCACCAGAGATGGCCACGTCCAGTTCTGGACCGCTCCGAGGGTCCTCTCGTCGCTAAAGCACTTGTGTCGCAAAGCTCTGCGCACTTTCCTTACGACGTACCAGGTCCTCGCGCTCCCCATTCCCAAGAAGCTGAAGGAATTCCTCACTTACCGGACCTTTTAAGGCAGCGCGGAAAGCGGAGGCACGGAGGCGAGAGCCCTCTGCCCGGCCGCGGGGCTCGGCCTGGCTCAGAGGAGGCACCGGAGCGAGGACGTCTCACCGATTCGTGAGCCGTGGGGCAGGAGGATTACTACTCCCCTTGTTTTGGGGCTGTGTCTGTGAATGTGGAGGGATTTTTCGGTGTAATAATACTAGAACGCAGCAGAAATGCATGCAGAGGGCAAGGGGCACAGCTGCGGTGGCCCCGCAGGGGACACACAGCGCCTCGTCCCCCTGCCATCTGCACGTTTTGGGTCAGGTGCTTTTGCTTCCAAGTGCAATGTTGTGGGTTGAAGGTTAGCAGCCGCAGTCTGAGCGGAGTTTTTGTCGTTCGTACGAATACGGGGCTACAGCCATCCCCGACAAAACCGACCCTCGCTGGGACCGGCTCCTACTGTAGCTTTAGTTCCCAGAGGGGCGCGGGTTCTGCCGCGCTCCTGGTCTGGGCGCGAGCCGGACAAAGCCGAGCAGGTCCCTGCGGACTAGATGCCAGCGATGACAGAATAAAAAAAATTTTTCCTCATGGCTTCCCTCTTGGCTCTTAGAGGCGACCTGGGGATACCTGGCAGGGCAGGATACCTCCTGCCGGGGCTGTCGGGGCGGCAGCGAGTGCTCGCTTGGCTCTGAAGTGCGGCGGACCAGGGAGGTTTTGCAGGCAGGCGAGAGCAGCTGGACTTGGGCCTTTGCAAGGGGACGGGGGCTCGACCACCTCCCCTCGGTCCTCGCTGTACAGGAGGGAAAAGAAAAGAGAAGTGCAACCTGCTGGGCTTTAGAGGCATCTGTATTTCCCAACCAAACTTAGACACGATGCTGCCCGACGCTCGTGCTCCAGCTGGGGGCTCGAGGCTTGCGAGAAGGGAAAGCTGGACGGAGCGGCTCCGGGCACGTTGCTGACGAGCCCTTCCAGCTCCTGCGAGATCCGGCTTTGCAAGCGAGGATCTACCCCAGCAGGACTCAGGCTTCGGCCACGATCAGGTCCCTGGTGACTTGGAAAGCGGCGATGAGGGAGCTCAGCTGAATCTTTTCACTGGTCCCAGCAGCCAGCCGGTACCTGCAGCAGGGGGCAAGGGCAGGTGGGCGCGCTGGCAGCCCCCCGGGCGTTTTGGGGCAAGGGGCGTGGGTGAGCGGCCACTTACTCGATGTCTGCCATTTTGATCAGCAGCTGGATGCGGACTGAGGGTGGGAAATCAACTGCGGAGAGAAGGAGACGGCCTGCGTCAGCGCGGGCAGGGAGGGACGGTTGGCCCCTCCAGGGTCAGCCAGGAGCCGGCCCCACAAGCCCCCACCTCTGTGCACAAAAA
>NW_028113891.1:0-82712 GCF_964289735.1 Phaethon aethereus | reverse complement strand
CCACCTCAGGGAGGTTTCTCCAGCTTGTGGTCACCACTCTGAAGGGTTACCCTCCTCATCATCAGTATCAGCTCCCTTCCTGCCAACTCTGAGCTGGAGTGACCCCCAGCTTGGCAGAGGGGCATGTTTTATAAGGCATGAGTCTTGTCCACAAATCTATAGCAAAGTGACAGCGTTCAGGATTTAGCCCAACGCTTCTGCTCACGGTGCTCTTACTCATGACAAGGCTGCATTTGGTTGATTGTGTGATTGCCTACTCAAGGAAGGGCTGGGAAGAGAGGAGCAACATTTATCGTGATTGTAAAAGGACTTCTACTGCCACCAGCTCCAACAGGAATGTACCCATCTTCCAATGTTACATTTCATTCATACAGAAAAAGGACGCTGGCCTAGTTTTCTTCCCAGTGACTTAAGCTCTCAGTTTTCTCAGATAAAAACAAGCTCTAAACAAAAGCAGCGGCATGCACATGATATTCCCCCAGCCATGCAGATGACATGTTGAACATGAACAATGGATGCACATATATCAACCTCCCTGGAAGTGTGGGCCGCAGGACCGTTGTAGCAGCACATGTAGAAGAAGTAGCAGCAGTTCTCCTGGGGAATGCGCAGGTGAAAAATGCTGTTCCCTGTCTTCAGCAGTTTTTAAATACAGCTCCAAAGTGCTGTTTCATACCTCAGTCCAGGAAAAACTGGATTGTCCCGCTTCTGGATTTACACTACATTCAGCAAATGAATGCTTTATTCTGACAGAAACAGTAGTAAACTCATCTTTCAGTATAACTACAATTAAACATACCGGCTTGCAGAAAATGAGCTGAGTGACCAAATAGAATATATGGATGCTTTGCTGAATCAGGTGTTGGGATTTTAGTCTTAAATGTTCTGTTAATGTTTCAGATTAAAACAATATACCCACCATCTCTTCCACTCCAGTACAGAAGACAGAAACTGGTAAAGGTATCTCAATATGCTTCCAGCATTTGACAAAATGGCTATGAACAGACATTAACACAACAGGCTAGACTGACAATTTTTTTAAAAGGAATACTTTCAGGAATCACTGACCTTCTGGAATTAACAGTCATCTTCTATATGGCTTCAATGTATTTAATGTTCATCTAAGCTTAGTTTATTATGTCCCCTTCCATTATATTCTGAAGAGCAGAGCAGCTGCCATATTTTTTATTTTTACTTTTTTCAGTGAGTTGCCTAATCTTCAGAATTGTCATTGTTTCAGTATTGTTGATTTTTCTGTCTGCTGTTTTGCGTACAATTCATCTTACTGTAGCTACATCCATGATCTATGAGGCAAATGATTTCACCTGTCAGCTTGCAGCGCCTCACAGATCCACTGAAAATGAACACATGGGAAGCTGAGCTCAAGGAGCACTCGGTGATTTGCTTGTTTCTGGGCTGGATCTAAGCTATGCACCATTTTTCTCCATTTATATTGAACACTGTTGCTTCATCATCTGGTGCAATAAAACAAAATGCCTGGATGAAGGGTTAGTTTGCTGTTGTGTGGCATGCAGTGCTGAGAAGAGAAAGAGCATGAGAAAGCAACAGAAAAAGAGATTTCTTTCCTACATATAAAGGTTTCAGGAGTGATGCTGTGCTAAACATAGCTGAAACACAGTGACAGTCTTAATATGATCACCCTATTGTTAGGGGCTACATCTGAGAGGTGTCTGTGTTTAGTTAGAGAACATATGAGCTGCTACTTCAGATGTTACCAGTGACATGACTGTGTGCTTACATATATTGAACTAGGTGAAAATGTTCCTTTCCATCCCATAAAATATTTTCAAATTATTTCCTGGGCAAGCCTGGAAGTCTTCTCTGAGGACAGAGACTTCTCTCTCAAACTAGCTAAAAGCATGGTTTATGGGGCATTAATTTGGGATGTGAAAGATGTGTATTAAAATCTCTTCCTTGCCAATCCACCAAGCTTTTCTGTGGTCGGTAGATATTCACAGCAAAATTCCCTTAATCTTCACTCAGAGCTATTCTATTTCATAAAGCTAATTGAGTGTTCATTGAATCAAGGGTACAAACTTTGTTCTCCCAAATCCCCGCAGAGCGTCTTACATCTACCCCCAGCTTCTGGACTGCAGAGCTTCCTTGTCTCTCTTGCATGATGAATGTTTTACTCATGGAACAAAAGCCAACACAGTATTCTTTTGGGCTGCTTACTACATACCAGGCATCCTGGTTCAAGTACTTATTGTGAAAAAAACTTTTCTCACTGGCTGTCCTGACCACAAGCCACTGATTTTTTGTTTACTTTTTTTTCCCCATTCCTGTTTTGAAAAGTAAGTTTGTTGAGAAGCTAAGAAAAATGAATAGAAGTTTTTTTTACAGCAAGAGTGGTTTTTATGACCAGGTAAAGCAATAAAACTGCATTACAGAAATGTTGATTAGCCACAGTTATAATTTAAATGCATTCAGGGAAACTCGTGTGGTTCTACATAATGTAAGCAATGTATTGTGCAGTATATGTCATTCCAGTGTGGCATAGATTAGACTGAGACATTAAGCCATAATTCCGATACCATCTAGTGCCTGCTGATTAAAAAGATGATCAACCACTGAGAAGAAAGTCCCCATCAGATAGCATCAACTATATAGATATGTCTGTGCTTATGGCACTTCACTGCTTTCTTCAGGGAGCCAAATCTTCTCCTCAAAATACAAAGAGATACCAATGCTTTGAGCAATACAAAAATACAAATATGTTTCCCATAACTGTACTCTGAGTGATGTTTATTACATGTGCCTACTGCCAAGCAAAATCCAGAAGTCATCATTTCTTCTTCAATATTGCTTTAGTATTTAAGTATCAATGGTATAATAATCAAGTGAAATTATTTTCTTAGTACATGATGCTGAGGTGTAATAATGGATTTAGTAATAATGAAATAAGAATATTCTTCACAAATCTTTTTTCCTCTAATTTGCCTTTTTGTTTGATTACGCTGTCTATCATTCAACCACAATAAGTTCTTACCAGTCTTAACCAACTACCAACAAAAAAAAATCTCCAAGATAAGTCTTTCCTTGTCCCCTTGTTGCACTCTCCTAAATAGGTTATTGAAGAGAGAATCGGTTCCTTGTTCTTGGAAATAAAAATTGTGAAAACTCTGGGGTTATCCACTTTTTCTTCTAGCAGCGAGTTAGCCAGTTACCTGGGCAGATCTATACAGGAGCGAAAATTAACATGAACCAAGGAAGCGTTCTGTCTCTTAGTAAGGATGTCACACAGTATAGTAGCGTGAATTATTGGGAGTTTAGAGGTAAGGAACCACAGATCTCTAGGACCCTAGGGTTCACTATTTTGGCTACTTATGGAACAATCACATTTGAGCAAGATGTTTTCTTGAAGCCAAAACATTTTTCAGAAACATTCCAGCGGCATTTATTTTGACAAAACTTTCCGTGTAAAGGTTTTGATCGAGAATGAACACTCATGAGAGAAAGGCTTGCATCAAAATGTTGACCTTTTCAACATGAAGCAGATATTTTGGCACACTTCCATTTTGCAGTAGTATTTAAATGGCTTTGTTTTCATGCCAAAGCAGAATAAAACAAATTTGGAACTTGAAAACTGTCAGGAAACCAAATTGTTATTCTCTAGCAAGCTCTGCTGATTGCCTTTAACTAGAATAACTTACTTAACTCAGTGCTGGCTTCACCAGGCAATAATTTACCATCATCCACAATGCATTGCCATCAATCCCGTATTATACCACCTTTTCATGACATGGTCTTAGCTTGCTGGTATGTTTTGTGTTTCTTTCCATGCAAAGATATTGTTTTGCTCTTAATTATACCAGTGAAACTGAAAGCAACATTTCCCTGGTTTTGAAATCTGCCCTTCCGAGGTCATTAACATCATGTCTTAGTTACTTTCTGAAGTTGCAAACAACAAACTTATTTGCCTGACTGCACATAATGACAATTACCACAATAGGAATTGCCAGAGAAATAAAATAATTGGTCCTAGCTTGACTAAAATAATATTCAATTATATTTAAGTGTCATAACACACAACTGGAATATTAATATAAAACTTCCGTATACAATTTGTCATTTCAATATCAGGCATTGCTTAGAGTATGTCAAGTCACTGATCTATTTCACTCCATCATTAATCTTTATTTCATATTTTTAAAAAGCAACGTTTGTTGTTTAGATTGATGTAACACAGATAACATAAGCAGGCATATATTTTAGAACATTGAGTGACAACTCAAGTATGCAAGTGGACAGATACATAACCTGAATAATCGTTGTTCAAATCCAAAAAGATTTGTTGGAAAAAGGTTTTTGATTATTCTTCTGTAGTTCTACAATAGTAGCTGAAATCCATTTACTGAAGTGGATAGTACTAAGCCTTTAAAAAATACATCAGGGTAGACTCAGCTGAATGTAGCACTTGATCATTGCTGATTTCTAGGCAGGGACTGTCAGAATGTATGGGAGCTCTCCACTGAAAAGCTCAGTTTGCAAATCTTACCTGGAGCATGCAGGTGCACAATTAGTGTTAATAAAATGAAAAAAAAAAAACCCCAATGTTTCAAATGGTTTCCACAGGATATGTAAAAGTGCATTTGAATAAAAAGGAAATCTCATACAGCCATGTCTCCACATATGTGCTTCTCATACAGATTTTTTTCCTTCTTTTTGTCATAATTTCATATATTATATTATCAAGTTTCTACGTAGTTCACATTACAAAAAGTGTGAAACATGAACCTTGATTTGGACTTTCAATATGAGGATGCGTGGTTCAATGAAGTGAAACCTTAAATAGTGTTTTTAAAGCATTTTATTATTATCCTTAATGAATTAATTTATTGTGTTTTCATCTTGTGAGGGTATTGAGAGTCTTCAATCCCTACTGTGGACCCAGTTGCGTAGATGCTGCTGAAAAAAAGAAGAATGGCTATGAAATATGGAAGGATAGTTCTAGAAAATGAAGGCTGGAAAGCAGGCACAGGCAATGCAATAAATACTTCCTTTTGCTGATCTCTCCACATGCTTGGTATTTAATCCAACTAAAAGGAATCACTCATATAAACTTTGCATAGACTTTGGTCTACCTGAAATGCTTCCATATCTTTCTGTATATAAAATGTGGGTCACCAAACCATTGTTGTCAAGATGCATCAAAGAGATCATGGGTGCAGAGACACTTCAACAACATGTACGTGAGGAGGATATCCTCAGGTGCGAAGATCTGGGCGGTGCAAAGACCAAGAGCAGGTGCCATGAGTCTGCTAAAACCCAGCAGCAGCAGCCACCTTTGCAGGCCCTCAGCTCTGCGAGTGAAGTGCTGTGGAACCAGTACGCTTACACTGTTCCTACAGTCCATCTGGTAAATTTGGTTCTCTCTGGTGTAATGCAGACCAGTTTAAAGCTTTTTGTTTTCATAGTTGAAGTTTTCTTTGCCTGCCTCAAGTGCCTGTTTGGAGGGAACTCTGCCATCAGGCAGGACCTGCCTAAACTTTCTTTGGCTGTATGAGTTAAATATTTCTCAGCCTTTCTCGCTTGCAAGACTTTTCCCGCTGTAAACATGCCTAGACTTTAAGGCATCCAAAGCATGGAAAAATCAGTAGTAGTCTTCTATCAGTCACTTCTAAAATAAATACTACAAGACATTGAAGCAATATTTCACACAGGAAAGAAATCGAAGACAGTCTGACACTTTTCACTTAGCACTTTTCAAAAACATACAAGAAAAGAAACTGAAAAAGGCACTAACCTTTGGAAACTAAGAATCCACCTGGAAAAATCTGGTGACCCAAACTGTTGCACTGAATGCATTTTGAAGATAAAAAGTGTTTTACATAGTAGTTGTAAAGTTGTTCCCTACTACATTGTTTCTGAGACAACAGCTGGACACGTCAGAAAACACTGAATGCTTTTTGGAATTGTGGATGTCAAGCAAAGCAATCTGAATCACAGTTTTATTGTGCTTTTTAAGTTCTGCATTAGAAACCTGCATAAGATCAGCTATTTTTAACAGCAGTTTTTACATGCTAATATGCCTGAGATTGAAGTCTCTGTGCGTCTCTGTTGCATTTTATTTATTTTTAGGCAAGCTACTTAAGGAAAAATTACAGTTGTCAGTCTTAGCCATTTAATCTGTTGCAGCACCTAGACGCTCATAAAAGGGACCATACTATGGCAAACAAGCTTTTCTGATCTTTAAAGTTTTATCACTTTTAGACAGCTTGGCTAATGAATGTTTATGCTTGATGTCAAACTGAGGTCTTTAAACAATTAATAGAAAAGATTCAATATAGTATTTTTTTAATTTTTCTTTTAAATAAGTAAGAAAATAGATTTTAGCAGGTTTTGCAGGTTGTTTATAACTGTGTTTTCAGAATAAAATCCTTTTCAACTGTCTATAAAGGGTTTGGCAGAAAATAGGCTGGCTAAGAAGCAAAAGCTGATACACAATTTATAATGTTTGTGGAAAAGGTTTTTACAAATTCCTGTCTTGCAATATTTTTATGTGTTTATTTTTTTAAGAGAGGCAGCAACACAAACGATACAGTTAATATTATACAGAGCCAGTGCTCTCTTTCAGATCCTAAAATTTCTATGGCATTTGAGTGAACTTTGAGCCTTCATAGTAATTTTGTAAAAGGTAAGCACCAGAATTCAATATTTAAATCAACTGACTCACGAACAGCAAATAATCAACACTGTTGTTTATTGGTAAAAAGAAGACGACAACTAATGTCTCTCCAATACATCTTTTTGAAGTGATCCTTGTTCTTGAAAGATTCAGAAAATTTAAAAATAAGTTTGATGAATAGCAAAGGGCCATGGGTATGCAGGAAGATGTGTTGCAGAATACATTCCTCCCTTTGTCTTCTGCTCACTTTCCAGTCTCTCCCAAATGCCTAAATCTACTGGAGAGGGGAATTGAAAAGGGTAGGATTAGGCTGAATGTTTGGCACGACTCTGTAAGGATAGCTGCAGTGTAGGACATCTGTTTTGTAAGAACATCTGATTAAAAGGCCAAGACAAGAAACAGGAAAAGCAAAAAACTGAAGACAGAGATACAGAAGCCCTAAGGGACCAGTGGATAATGAAGTCCATAGAAAAGACCAGACCTGCTGGATGGGCTGTTAAAGGCACCAGGCAAGTGTGACCTTGGGCAGAATCATGCCCAACTTTGTAATAGCTCAGAAGGGAAATGAGAGTATCCCGGATCTGATGTTAAAGAGCAAACTTACTATAGGATATTTAAGGGGCACCATTGCGAGTGGTTTAAACTTCTTATGGGATGCTTGAGGGGATTCTGGGAATGTGCAAAACTTATTGGCTGCTTAGGAGAAGGATAAAATGTCAGAAAAGGGAGGAAAACATTGAGAAAAGGGGCAATTACAGAGGGCACTCTCATGCAAATAAGCTGCAGGTCAGTACACTTGTCTGAGTCCTGTCCATGATCATGGCACAGTCCATCCTCACTTCTTGGTAAGTTCCTGCTTCTATCCATAGAGAGAACTGCATGAGTGTTCATTTTATTTTTTGTGTGTGTAACATGCCAGCAAACTCAAGTCAGACCATCTGGCAAGTAGTCTGGCTGGCAGGTCCTGGAGCTGGATATTGGAAGGACCAAGTCGGGGTCAGCCTGGAGAAGGTCAGGACATTTGTGTCATTTATATGAGTACTGTTTGTGTGTATCATCTGGTGCATCTAAAGGCACTGATCTTCTGCTTATGTTTATCTGCTGCTGGACAATCATGTCTACTCGCATGTGTGAGTTGGGGAAATATGCTCAGCCTTATTACTGACTGAATCTTGAACAGGGAACCACAGCAGCTTCAGACCTTCTTGGGTCCTGAGGTTCACCGGGTTCAGTTTCTTTTAGCAGGCACCATTTATGTTGCCTTGGAATGGTTCAAATATTGTTTATCTTGAGTTTGTATTTTTTTTGAGAAGTATTACACCTCCATATGCTTAGACTGAGGATTATGTTTTTTCAACAGTGATGCATTTTTACAAATACTGCAGTGTTACACATCTTACGATGCAAAAGGGTTTTTTTGGCTTGTTCTTTTTCTTTCTTCTGTGCTCCTTTTTCCAGATTTGTAAATATGGTCCATGTTTCCCTCATTACAACTTGTTGTAATTTTCCTGTTATTTTGGGACTGTGGTGTTTCTTTTAAGTATAATCTAATTCTTTCCCTTTCCTATTAAATTATTACTGATCTAATAACTAAATAGAGCCTTAAGTGTAGGTGCTTTAATTTTTCTTGCATAAATGTGGTTTTGTACAAATGGAATAGCAGAATTCCTTTTCAGAACATAATGGATTGGGTATTTTTCAAAATGCATGTCATGTCAAAGATTTCATATAAGCTTATCTATTTATATAGTCAATATTTTGCACATGTGAATAACACCAGAAAATTATGTTTGTGGTGACCTGTTTTCCTGTTCCCATTTTCCACAGGATGTTGGCCCCATTCTTCTCATTTTACCACTGATTATGAGAGTATAGAGGGATTATCTTCTGCTGGCAGTCACTCAGTGATGGAAAGGAAGTGATGGTGTGTGCAGTGTAGGAGATATCTGCCCAGGAGTCATCTCATCAGAAATTGTGTTTCTTATTTTTCTTTTATGTTCTGTGACTTACCTATTTTCATACTACTTAGCATTTCATAGAGACTAGTGATTTTCCCTTTAAGTCTGCCTTTTTTGGGGGGTCTTTGCAATTTGTTTTCACACTTGGACATGGATTGCTGTGTGTCTGTCAAAATTGATAATATATATGGAAATCTTGTCTCTGAAGGTTGTATTGTCGGGTGAGCTGTTCACATGGTCCCAAGTCATAAATCTGTGAGAGTTTATCTATGTATGCGAGTCTACTTGTTTCCATTTAACTCCGGCCTTGGAGAGAAAGAGACCCAAGGCGAAAAACTGTTGGAATGCAGAAATATTGAGCAGCTCAGCTAGAATATTCCTTTCTTAAAGTGTTTTTGACTGAATATGGGTTATTTTAACCAGGAGCTAGTTTGAATTTATGGCTGGATATGCAGAAATAGAAAGCTGACAATTCACGATGACATAGTACACTAGGATTTAGTTCCTCAGAGCCTGGTTATGTGTGTCTACAGAGATGGCTACAAATTGACCCAGCTTTCTCTACCCACATTCTGAGCTGACTAAACAGAGGCAGTTTCATGACTTCTGTGTCCATGCAAATATTCTGATGAGTGACGTATGCTGAAATACAATGCATATCGGCACGGTCATAACTCTTACCCAGTTCTGGGTAAAGGCAGATGAGTCCAGATCTAACTGCACAGGCACAGGTAGATGCCATCCTTTGGCACCCGTGACAGTAAAGCTTGTGTACATAAGTTCTGGCTTCGCAAGAGAGCAGGGTCACCTGAAGCGTGATATCAAATTGGTTTTGGCATCTGAGGAAGCGACTGCTTCAGAAATTATGTTTTTCTTCAGCCTGTTGACACGTGAAAGTTGACAGCACCCCAGTTTTTGGGAATCTTCTTTCCAAGAACTTAAATTTTTCCCTACAAGTTCCAAAAGCACTTGAGTCACAGCTGAGCATGGACAGCCATAGCCCACTCCATGAGGCTCTGCATGTCTGTCTCTCATGACATGCCATAGAGCAGTAGAAGCTTGTCTTCGAGAGCTAGCCAGAGATGCTGAGACCACCCACTCAAACACGAGACACCCAGGGTGGCACTCAGCTCCTCTGACTTTAGATAGGCCTATTGCAGATGTTGCGGTTACAAAATTGTGAAGATACCATTAGAGTTAGCAGAGTAAAAAGCTATTCATGCTGTCCTAAAGTAGACGTCTTTAGTTAGGGCCCCTTTAGACTTAACTGGCTGTGTTGACTAGGGCCTCAGGTCGATTTCCTACACACGGGCAACCTAATGCCATCTCAGAGGCCGTAATGAAGCGAGCTGAATCCCACCCGAGTTCTAGTTCCCTCTTCTACCAAGGAGGTTTGGATTCTGTATCCCCATAGCTGAGAATTAGTGGGCACTTTCTCCACACATTCTTTGTAGCTTGTGCAGGGGGAGGACTCCTCATACTCTTCCCCTGCTCCAGCCTGGGGTCCCTCCCACGGGGTGCCGTCCTTCAGGAACAGGCTGCTCCACGGTGGGTCCCCCACGTGGCCACGAGTCCTGCCAGCAAACCTGTGCCAGCGTGGGCTCCTCTCTCCACGGGGCCACAGGTCCTGCCAGGAGCCTGCTCCAGTTCCGGCTTCCAGTGGGGTCACAGCCTCCTTCGTGCAGCCCCCTGCTCCAGCGTGGGGCCCTCCCCAGCCTGCAGGTGGAGATCTGCTCCCCCACGGAGCTCCATGGGCTGCAGGGGCACAGCCGGCCTCACCATGGTCTTCAGCAGGGGCTGCAGAGGGGTCTCTGCTCCGGCCCCTGGAGCCCCTCCTGCCCCTCCTTCTGCACTGACCCAGGTGTCTGCAGAGATGTTTCTCTCATGTATTCTCGCTCCTCTCTCCCGCTGCAGTTGCTGCCTGCCAGTTCTTACCCCCCTTCTGAAATACGTTATCCCAGACGTGCTACTACTGTTGCTGACTGGCTCGGCCTTGGCCAGCGGAGGGTCCGTCTTGGAGCCGGCTGGCATCGGCTCTACTGGACATAGGGGAAGCTTCTAGCAGCTTCCCACAGAAGCCACCCCTGCAGCCCCCCTGCAATGTTTTTAATTGCTAATAAACATTTGTACCTTAAAAAAAAAAAAAAAAAGATATTTCTAAATACCACAAGACATCTGAAGTGAAGAGGCATTCTAAAGTTAGTTATCCTACAGGAAATACACAGCCCCACCTGTTACTCCTGCTTTCCCTTGAATACCAGAGTGACCTCTAATCTCAGCCTTGCTTAAGGAGGGTGTTACCGCTGTTGGTAGATCAACCCTTATTTCAGAAGAGGGAGAGAAAAAGAGAGAGAGAGAGAGAGAAGGAAAGACAGACAGGCAGCAAGGAAGGCTTGTTTTCCCTTGAAGGAGTCAACTCAGGCAGCACCTGGAGCATCACCGGTGTCTGAGCCTGCGCCCAGAACGTTTGTGCTGTCTGTTACAAGCTCCTGAAGGCACTTGCGACAGCAAAGCAATGCCTTGTAACCCTCTGCCGCCTTCCTGTGCATCAGAAGGCCTGCCTATATCTTCCGCAGCTTTGCCCACAGAAGCCTGAATGGCTGTGCTCCGGGGTCTTGGAAGGCACAACACAAACTTCCTCCGGTCACTCTGACACCCTGAACACAGAAACCAACACAGTTTAATAGGAAGAATCTCACTTTGTCACAGAAACCACCTTTCACATTACATCTTTTCATCCCGTAAGAAAGCATGTGTCCCTACAGTACGTACATAGTTACCCACCAAAACCGCCAACGTCATACAATGTATCCCGCGATACAACGTATCCCGCCATACGCTCGGAGGGGTTTGCGCAGCCCCCGCTCTCTGTGCACCTCACAGACCTCTGCGCTTTCTGCTTCTGCCCCTGGTGCTGGCGGCTCTGTGGCCGATGCACCGGCAAGCCCAGCCGCATCCTCCTCCTCCTCAGAGAGTCCCTGGCCGTGCTCAATGAGCGATTGCTATGAACGTACTTTAAAAAGCCCTTTTTATAGCCCGACACAACACTGGCCAATTTCAACTCTAGCTGAGCTTTGCCCTTTTCTGTTCTCTCCTTACACGTATGAACTACAGCTCTGTGATCTTCCTGCCAAGCTGGACCTTGGTCCCAGGGATCATAACATTCCTTTTTCCACCTGAGTTGAAAAAGGAGGTCCCTGTTCAGCCAAGCTGGTCTTCTGCCCCTCTTGTTTGACTTCAGACGCCACCAGATTGCCTGCTCCCGTGCTTGCAGAAGGTGGTTCTGAAAAACTAAGCTGCTCTCTGAGCCCTAAGCCCTCCAAAGCAGCTTCGTAGGGGACACTGCAGACTAGCTCTCTGAGTAGCTTCAAGTTTGCTCTCCTGAAAAGCAAGGTAGCAGCTCCTCTGAGCTGTATCTCATTACACTCAAAAGTTTAAACTCCCCTGTTTGGTGATCACTGTGATCCCATCTCCTACGAGTCCTTCTCCATACACAAACAGGAGGGACTAAGAGATCTGTTGGGTAGATAAGCAGCCATGGGGAACCACGGTGAGCAGTGGAGTGAGCTGCTGCATGGGCTACGTGCTTTCCGAGTGCGAAGCCAGCCCCTGGCTCAGTGAGTGCCTGGGAAAGGGAGTCTGCAGCCGTGAAGGACAGAGCCGGCCAGCAGGACAGCTGGCAGCCTTCACTCGGGCATTGCCCACCTTGTGACTGGCTGTACCTGTGATGATGTTAATGCTCTTTGTACACAGGTCTGTTGCGTCGTGCTGTGTTGCGAAGCAGACTTGCAGAGGCGTGCCCTGTCTGCCCATCGGGACTCAAGGCACATTTCCTCCAAGCGCAGCAGCCAGGCTTTGGGCAGCCTCGCCTCATGCTGCTTTTGACATTGCCAACCAGGATCAAGTTTCTAGCCTCGGGTTTTCATGTAGGAACCAATTAGTGAACAAGTCCTGTTTTAATGGAGTGGCAACTCAAACAGTATTACGCTGGTAGAAAGCCTTCAGGAGAAGACTGGTGTCCTGTGGATCTCGCAGTAAGGCAGCCAGCAGCTCTGTTTCTGCTATAGCTACAAACATCCACGAGTGAAACAACCGCAGCTTTTTAATACAGTTACAGATACTTTTCTTTGCAGACACAAAGCATGCTTTTGTCTTGAACTTTTCATTAGTCTGAAAAAAAGATCATTGGTAGTATAGGATACCATGCTGTTTATTAAATGTACATAAATTAACATCTACACAGAAAGGATGTTTTCCTCATCAGAAACAATGCTGAAACGATGAGCAACTCTGAAAAGAAAGGTACATAAGGCTCTCGTGCACAAACCCCAAAGCTTCAAAGGAGAAAGGTGAAAGAGCGCTACATCCTTATGTCACAGGACAACCTGTGATTAACCCGAGTTATGGACACTGTCACATCATAGGTAGTTGGGGCCAGTTCAGATCCCCTGCCTTCTAGATCAGCCGCCTTGATGAGCTGGGTGTTTCAACTGTTATAAAGCTGCAGAATCAACCAGAATTGACACTGAAATGACTGTGCTGGCTACAGAATGGCTAGAATAAATATGGGGGTGTGTCCAGTTTTTTTCCGGTCCTGGAGGGTGGGTGGGATTTGGGGCACCATGTAAGCTGGCTTTTTTAACTCCTCCTTCCCATCAGTCCCTAGGCACAGGCACGTGTTGTGGCTGAAAGCAAAGCATCACCACTCCAGTTCTGATTGACAGAAAGGGGGGTGTTTGCGTCGGTCCAGAGAGCGCTGATGGGTCGGAGAAGTAAGAGCGGAGTTTTTGCTGTAGCTAACCTGGAGTTAACTCAGCTAATGGAAACTGCAAGCCAGTCATGTTTGATCAAGAATACTAAGAAAGGGTATTGTGCTGTGTGCTGCATACAAGGACTTGCACCGACCAAAGGGCAGCAATGGGTGCTCCCTTCTTGTATGCAGCAAGGTGGTGCAGCGTCTCTCTGCCAAGAATGAGTAGCGGCAAAGAAAACCTGGAGGGTTTTATAGTCTGGAACATGCTGTCCAGCGTGTCCCTCGTGTCCCTCTCAGATGATATACACCTCCACGCCCAGCACGCCCCATGGAATCTGCAGGTGACATGCCAGCTCCCCACGGGGGCAGCTGTGCCGGCTGGTGGGCTTTTGCTGACGGAGCCGAGGAGTGAGCCAGCAAGGCCTCCCGCCAGGGCTGGGCTGGGTCTGAGGGCGGTGCGGGGCCGCTCCGGCGTCGCGGTGCCCGAGTGAAATGTGCCGGCCGGAGCAGAAGGGCGCGGTGCCTCCCTCCTCGCCTCCGCCGAGGTGGTGCTGGGGCTGCATCGCGCCCCTCAAAGCCCAGGCAGCAGAGCTCATGCGGGCAATCCAGGCAGCAGAAAAAAATCGGCACCTGCAAGAAGAGAGTCCAAAGTGCTGATGAAACCATGAAGGCGGGAACAGGCACGACTTTGTGCCCCGTTCTTTGGGCAGTGTGCTGTCCAAGGGGCAGTTCCTGGCACACGAGAGGGAACCGTCCCTGGCAGTGGCTACGGCACGGCTTTGTCCCCTTCTCCACACGTGTGACACCCTCAGAGCTCTGCAAGTCGACAGAGATGTGCAGCACTGCTTTGCTAGGCAGCAGGGCTGGGCAGGGCAGCTGTGCTGTGGTCCTTTCCAAAAGCCGAGCAGCAGCACGCCTCACTGTCCCTTGCTAGAAAGCCAGGCTTGAAGGCAAAACACGCTGCTTTGGTATTGTTTGGTTGTTTTCTTCTTCCCTCAATTGTCTCAGGTGCAACGTGAGCTTTTTACGAAGTGCCAGTACCTCAGGGTCTACAGCTACGTGACACAGCTCCTTGCTGCGTCTTTGGGATTCAGACACCAGCAGCCAGTGCTGGGCTTGCCAGCTGACATGAACAGCAAAGGGAGACTTTGCCTCTTTCTGTAGGCAGCGGGTCAAAGAGCTCCAAAAATTGCTATGAGCCTTGTGACTCTGCTGGGGTGTTGCTCAGCCTTGCACAAACAGAGCTGCCACAAGTGCCGAAGGAGAGCTGCCAACGCTGGAGTGATATGTTCCTCCTGACAGACACGCTCTCCCACGGGCAGCTGCGGGCTTCCTGCCCGGTGCCATCTCTGCGCACCTCAGAAATATTGCCCATAGTCGGAGCAGTGTTCGGAGCTTTGAAAGATGGGCAGCAGAGCCTGCTACACACCTGGGCTCCTCGTTCTTCTTGCCTGCCTGGATGTCCTCAGTTGCCCATCCCGCAGAGCTCTGCTCCCAACTTGCTCCTCTCGCTGTCCAGTAGCCCGTTGCTCCCCTCTTCACAGGTTGCTCTTCTCGAGCCTGGCAAACTTTCCATGCAATGTATTGTTAGACAGGTCAAGCCATGATAAACGTGAACCAATTCTGCTCTTAAGCACACCTAGCTCATTTTACCTTGTCTCCCCAGAGGAGCTCTCCAGGTGTTCACTTTCTGGAGGGACTGGAGGCACCTGCAATGGAAATGTGCAAGTTAACGGGTGGCAAGGACCTTCCTGCCCAATTGCTACCTTAGCTCGGAAAGGCACAGCCCTTGGATGGGTTTGCTCAGCCCAGCTGAGCCAGTTCTGGTGGCATCACCGCACAAACCGCCATGGCCATCCTGCACCACCCTTCCTCTGCACCTTTGCAGAGCTGCCGGCTAGTGGGTGACCTTGCTTGTCCCTGCGGCAGCACTCTCAACTTCTGACAGTGCTGTCACCCTCTTTGTGGCCCTGACATACCGCTGCTGCTTCTGCTTCCGCCTCTGGTGCTGGCAACTCCTTGGCCGACGTGCCGGCAAGCCCAGCCACATCGTCATAGTCCCCCTCCTCAAAGAGCTGCGGGGGACAGAGGAGGACAGTTGCTTGGCTGGGGACAGGCCCCGGGGCCGGTGAGCCTTCCTCAGGGCCAGGAGCGAGCGTGGGCGGCTCTGCTTTCACTAGGGCAGGACGCAGGGGTGGCTGGAGGTGGGGGAGGTGGGGCGGAGCCGGCTTGGTCCCCGAGCCCCAGCCGGGGTCCCTCTGCTGGCTTACCTGGAGGGGCTGGGGCAGCGTGCCGTCCTGGCTGCAGAGAGCTGCCAGGGGCCGGCCGAAGAGACCCGCCCTGCCGGCACAGCCCGACTGCCCGGGCGCCTCCGCAGCGGCCAAGGTCCCTCGCCGCGCAAAGGGCCAGGGCAGCCCCCTCGTCCTGCTGCGGGTCCCGCCTGCCGCCAGGGAAAACAGAGCAGAGAGCCATGGAGGGCAAGCGCCAGGTGAATGCTGCCCGAGCCTCTGCGTGCTGGGCGTCCCCGCCAACAGCGAGGGAGAGGCGTGGCTGGGGAACAAGGCTCTCTGCGGCCGTGCCCTGCGGGAAGGGCAGCAGCAGCCCCTGAGCAGCACGGCTGCTGCCTGCCAGCGCAGGAGAGAGGGGCCGTCCTGCCCCCGTCTCCTCCAAACTCACCGTCCGAGTGGCCACGTCCACCTTGGCTGCCGGAGGGGACGGGAGGTGGCCGCTGCTGGGCACCTGCCTGCAAGAAATGCGCTGCGCTCAGCGAGCAGCCCCGCAGCACGAAGGGCCCCTGGCGAGCTGCATCGGCCGCGGGCCATGAGTGAGATGTGGGGACGGCCGAGATGGCGGCCCGGGGGCTCCTCACCTCTGCCAGGCCCTCGACCAGCCTCTCCAGGCTGCTGGCGTTGAGTGTTTTGGCCTGGGCAAGGGGAGAAGAGCAGCAGGTGAGAAGCCATGGGGCTGGTGCGGGGTTGGAGCAGCCCCTGGGGCAGAGCGGGGCCAGGAGGGACACTCACGGCATTGCGGCCGCGCAGCTCCTTCAGCAGGAGCTGGATGGAGGGCAGCTGAGTGACGCGGGCTCCCTGCACTCCTTCTGCTGGCCTGTGCACGGGGCAGGGGCAGAGAAAGAGCTGTGTGAGACCCAAGCTGCCTCTTCCCTCGCCTGCCAGCCCGGGGAGCCCTTCCAAGCTGCCCCGAAGCAGCTGGGCACCGCCCGGCCGTCGAGCGGAGAGCAGCGGCAGGGGGGAGGACGGGGCTGGGTGAAGCAGCTCCGCCAGCTCTGCCCGCTCCAGAGCCGCCCGCAGCCGTGGGGGCAGCTCCCCCCAGCTCAGGAGCGGTGTTTCCGCATCGCACGGCTACGGCTAGAGCATCCCCCCGTGCTGTGAGCACGGGCCCCCCAAGCTGCGCTGCCAGACAGGGCTTACCCACGGAGCGCGCTGAGCCAGAGCTCCTTCAGTGAGCAGGAGCTGCAGGAAAGAGAGGAGAAAGAGCCTGAGCGCCCGCTGCTGCCCAGCCCGCGGGCAGAGGCGGGCGCCGGCACAGCCCTGCCCCGTGGGGACGGCCGCAGAGGCAGGAGGAAGCCGCGTGGGGCCGGACAGAAGCGCTGCCCCGTCCTGCCGGGGGACGTGGCACCGACACTCACCTGAAGGTGACGACGCAGAAGCCATAGGGCCAGGCGAGGACGAGGGACTTGGTGGCCTTGTCTTCCTCCTCCTGGGCGGCATCCCCGGCCGCCTCCTTGCCACCGCTCAGCACCCACAGCCGGCGCAGGGCCAGGCAGAGCTGCGGGCGCGGGGCGCTGCCACGTCTGCAGAGAGGAGCGGCAGGGAGTGACCTGAAGGTGGCCGAGCCCAGCGGCTGCCCTCTGGCCTCCGCCTGCCCCGCGCACGGCCACGGGTGCAGCCAGCAGCAGCGTGCTGGGGCCTGGGGCTGCTCCTTGGGCGTCCCTGCCCCGGTGCCGGGGCCAGGCCTTAGGAGGAAAGGCAGCCGGGGTCTTACTTGGCCTTGGCGATGATCAAGGTGTCGCTGAAGAGGAGGAGGTGCCTCTTCCCCATCCCGCGGCCCTGCGTCACCCGCACGCGCTGGTGGAGCAGCGGCTCGGCTGATGCCGGGCCGGGCGCGCACTGCTGCTCGGGGCCAGGGTAGACCCTGCAGAGCAGGCGGCAAAGGGCGTGAGAAAGGCGGCTGCTGCGGGGCCCGGCTGCGCCGGCGTGTCCCCGAGCCGCGGGGGGAGCCCACCTGGAGCCGTAGCAGCAGTTCAGCTGGCCCATCGTGCCGGGGCCAGGGGAGTCCTTGCGCCGGACACGCTGCTGGGGCTCCGGAGAGCTCCCAGGTGGCTGGAGCGAGGCTGCTGAGGGGGTCCCGGTGCCGGGCAGTGCCGCTGGGTGAGAGCTGGTCTCTCCCTGGAGCTGCCAGGTGCTGGCAGAGCCGTGCCTGCAGGCACTGTGGCCGTTGCCGGGCCAGCGCCGCGACATCACAGCTGCCATTCCAAGCCCGGGGGGGGGGCTGGGGGGCGGGGCTGGGGGAGGGGCTCCTGTCTCTCAGCCTGGGGAGCCCGGGCCTGGGCACAGCACTGCGGGCATGGCCTCAGCAGCGCTGAGCAGAGGGCAAGGCTCCCCTCCCTCCAGCTGCTGGCAAGGCTTTGCCCAGCACAGCCCAGGGCACCGCCGCCCGCCGCCTTTGGCCAAGGGCACGGTGCTGGCTGCTGCTCAGCTTGGTGTCCAGCAGGACCCACGGGCCTGTTGCATTAAGAGGCAGAGCAATTTGGCAGAAACTAAACCCCCTTGCTTTCCAGTCGATCCTCAGATATCAGAGGGACTGGGGGCGGCTGAGCTTAGGTTCTGAGTGATGCCCAAAGTCAGCGTTAGTAGTCCGGTCGCGCCCAACACCTTTGTTGGACTATCACGGGTCCGGATGCACTACTAACATCACACTACCTGCTCAGCCGGACACCTCCTGAACGAACACGGCCGCATTCAGAGGTACGGTCGCGTTCAGGGACCACAGACGGCTGAGTCAATCAATAGTGCGATTTATTGAACACACGGCTGAGTCAATCAATAGTGCGATTTATTGAATACACGGCTGAGTCAATCAATAGTGTGATTTATTGAAGCAACAGATATACAGGTTCTTTGGATTGCCGGTGATAAATTCACTACCTATAAAGCACGTGCAAATGCTAAAACTACGAGGGACACTACTTGGCTATAAACGCCTTAAAAGATGTAAAGTGACTCTATATAGAGATTTCTAAGTTTCCCGGGGAGGCACTTGGTATGACCAAGGGTTCAAATCTTACCCAACGGCGTCCCGATGGGGGGGGAAGAGAGGCTCAGCCCGTCGACTGATCCCAGAAGTTAGAGTGGTACACAACGATGGTATCTTCCCTAACATCCAGCTCTTAAAACATTATTTTATAGTGTTTTACTTTGCAGGTGGAGCTTGAGTGACTCTAGTCATACATACCTTTATCAGGATTGGTGCAGAATTCTCTCGCTTCGCGTTTAAAGGTACAGACTAGGAAAAATTCAGTGCGCACACTCATTGAGGAGGGGTCGCACCTTGGGGGGGTGGTAGCTTTTGAGAGGGGTGTGCGTTTTAGTATTATAATGATATTATAATTAGCAAAGTTCACTCTAAGGACAGCACTTCATCAAAGTTGACAGGTCTTTGGCCCACAACATTGTAAGCGCAGCTTATCAATGTACATCCTGTGCATCCCTAAACTCCCCGGTTCACAGAGCGTGGCCGCGAGGTCTCCACTCCGCTCCACCCTCCATGTAATCTCTCCCAGAGTCAGCACACCAGGCGCCCCTGATGTTGCCAACATCCAAGGCCGTTCAGGGAGTCTCCATGGCACAGACCCGTTGTACATGAGTGCTACGTTCCACCTGGTTTCAAGGCTGTTCTTAGAGGGTAAATTTCCAAAGTACCCCTCAGCGATTACTCCACATTATCCACCCCGTGACTATAGTCACTCAAGCTTCACGATTCTTTTCTTTTAGAATAGATGGGAAGTGTCACATACACTCTTGCTATGAGGATCATCGAGTGCACAGATATTTTCTGGGGATACGGACAAACGTTTCAACAGAATCCAAAGTCTAAAATGGAAAGCAATTGTTAAAATAAAACATGATGCGGTGAGCATTAATAAGACAACAACAGGGTGAAGCATCTCGTTGAAGATTCCTGTTGTGGTAGGTGACCATCCAAACAAAGTGTCCCACCAGTGGTGTCCTCCATCCCTTCTTACTCTTTCCAACACTTGATGTATTCTCTCTATATCATGATGGACAGTAATCAGAGTCTTTTCTCCATTTTCCCGAACTTGTCTCAACAACCGCTTCAGGTCTTCATGTTGTAATAGTTTTCTCACCAGGGTAAGATTCATTCCTACAGGGACAGGTAGCAGATCTCGAAATAGAATATAATTTGATTGTACTAGTTGGTAAGATGTAACAGGAGCTGAATAGATAAAGTCACATCCTACAATTTTAGTAAAGTTACAAACACAAATATTTGAGCGATTGTTAGTATCAACAGTAACATTATCTACAAACACAAAATCACAAGGGGTTCTCATACAAGCGCACCCTTTTCCAATATATACAAGCACAGTTTCAAGGGTTTCATTGGGATGTATTTCAAAATGACAAATGTTTCGTTCAGTGTCAAGACAAATGTCTTGGCCTTTGATGATGTCACTTTCACAAATGAATCCCTGTTGTTCCCGTACCACACATGCAGCAACGTCAATAGTTTGCCATCTGTTTTCATTTCGTTGGGCCCATACTCTATGCTCTATAGGATAGAGTACAGTTCTGTTGTGATTTAATCCTAACGCAATGATTGGGTATATGGTATATACCGAAGCATTGCATATTGTTAAGACAAAAGCAGTGGCTTTGCCATCAGTAGGGTTGCAGGTAAAATTGACCAAATACCACCATGATTGGAATTTTCTCTCAAAGGTAGTTGCATTATCCCAAACTACCTTTCGAATTTCAGAGGGTAAGATGCCCTCTTCACCTTCTTTTATAATGGCTGCCACCACAGATTGCATCCATAGTTGAGCTTGGATGCAACTGAGAGCGAGAGAAATATTATTTTGGGCTGCACCAAGTGCATCCACAATCAATTGGTGATCCTTTTCATTTGTTTCTCCCCACTGAGGTAACAAATCTGACACAAGCCATTGGTCAGTTCCCAGTGCTACTAGAGAAGACCGCAATGGGTGTCCTAATTTGCTTAAATCACTTGTTGTCCCGCTCAGTTTGTTTATGAGTACTTCAGCATCTATACTGTTTAAGACTCCCAATCCTGTCCCTATAATACCGGTTGCGTCTCTCCTTGTCCGTCTTGAAGAGACGAGGGTTTGCCCATGTAACCAGGCTAACCATCCTGCATGGGATATATTTAGGAATGGTGAACAGGTTGGTTTAATTGTAGAAATGTTAATTTGCATCAACATCTCCACCTGTTTGAGGGAGTATGACAGATTAAACAGCACTTGTTGCTGACCTGTATATTTGATTATGTAAGGGCCTGTGTTGAAGATGAAGGGAGTTAGACCAATGGGAGGCCGAGTTGGTATATTTTTAGATATTTGCGGGGGTAAAGGTTTCTTATCCTTTGATGTTGCTGTATCAATCATAAATTCAAATATTAATTCCGTGCCTTCGGAACCCCAAAGGCAGTATACAATTATGGGTTTGGTCAGAGTAAAATTGTACCAACAATCCGAATTTGGTTTGGTTATTTTGTAACACTCAGCGTTGTAGTTCTTTGGTCTGGTAGAGTCGGTATGATATGCTTTGATTTCGGTTGGCCTATGGTAATTAGGTCCGTTAGTTACTTGGCAGCTGATTTGTATTGCCTGTCCTGAAATGGCTTGAAGTTCAGCCATCTGAAGAGAGTCATTCCAACTCCATTCATCCTTCGAAAACACTTCATCTCCATGTATAACTAGAGTAGAGAGATTTAAGTTCCTTTTGTTTTGTAGTGTTCCAACACTTCCACTATATCGTGACAATGCATGGTCCCAAGGGTCATTACGAGATGTCATAGTGACAATGGGTATGTTCCTAGCTCCGTATTTCAGGGTGTCAAATAGGATGTATGGAGTTAGGCCTGGTGGTGTATCTGGGTTAGGTTCAATTATGTCTATTTTGAACCGAAACAACAACCCTGTACAATGTGGTTGTGATGGCCCTAAACCTGTACAGTGTTGTTGCCACTTACAAGTCACAATAGTGGGTTCCACCAGGGTAAAGTTATACCAACAATCCCATTTGTCAGCGACACAACACTTTGAGGCTACTGGGTTTCCGTATATTGCCATTAATGTGGCTTTCTCATGGGTTGATCCGTTAATCGTCCTACACCCTATCTGGATTCCTTCTCCTGCTTTTCCCTTCAGGATTGGAAGCCATCCATTATCCCAGCTCCACTCATGTCTTGAAAACACCTCGGCCCCATGCATAACCACAGTGGCTAAGTTTAATTTTTCTTTGACGGCACGTGTTCCTATGACTCCAGTGTGTCCGATATAGGCTTGGGACCATGGCCAACCTGGATCTTTCCAGCTATACATCAAAGGAAGTTGTATTAAAGTCAGAACTAAGCACCACATTTTTCACCAAAGTGGTTCACTTTGCAACCACAGACATCTGCCTCAATTCAGAGCCTTCTTTTCCTGGATTCCTGTGAACACAAGAAGAAATAAACGTGCTCGGTTGTATTCAACCGGCAAGGTTAGAAAGAGGGTGAGATCCACCGGGTACTAATCCGGTGTACTTTTCCTGAGCAATCTTTGGCTTCCCATGCGTAGGGATTTTTGGGGGTAGTCAGTACCATGGCCACTGTTCCAATCTGGGGCATTTTCACTAGCACAGGTTGTCCGGTGTAAAATCCTGTGGGATAGTCTTCTGGTTTAGTATGAACCTTTGGGGTGATTGTATCAGCAGATACACAGAAGGCTTTCATTTTGGGGCAGCCATCTCCGCTCCATCGATTATTCAGTTGGTAGATGGCATCATACAATCGTAAATGCCATCCAGATTCATGAGTTTTTGCGAAACGCTTGACCAATGCATTGGTGCGCTCGACAATGCCATTAGCCTGAGGATAGTAGGGAGTGTGGAATACCCACCGAATCCCTTCCTCTTTGGCCCAACTTTGTACCACGGCAGCTGTAAAGTGTGAGCCGTTATCACTTCGAATTTCTTCTGGTAGGGGAAGTGTGCTGAACCATCCCTTAAGGCCCTTCACCGTGTTTTCTCCGGTGGCTGACGTGAAGTCAGCAGCCATGGTGAGACCAGATATAACCTCTACTCCCACCAGAACGTATTTTTTCCCACATGACGGTTGCTATGGGCCGATGTAATCAATCTGCCAGGAGAGCCATAATGTCTTCCTGTCGCGAATGTGTAGGGGGGGCGCCTTACTCGGATGGTCTTTATTAAGCCGTAAACGACATTGCGAACAGGCCGTCACTACTTGTTCACATAGTTTAACTGATATGGGCCATCCTCGGGCTATACCTTCCCGGTATAAATCAGCTCGTCCGGTGTGGCCACGCTTAACATGCAACCATTCAAGTAAACGTTCCCACCCTTGGTTATTATCTGCAACATCAATTTGTCGCAACCGCGTAAGGCTGTCTACCCGTTGGTTGAATTGAGCAGTAATAGAGTTTGATTGATCATGTCCTTTTACCCAGCCCACACATAGTGTCCGCTGTTTTCCTATTTCGAACAGTTGTTTCCAGCTATCCGTTTGCCAGACTGGAACCCTGTTCACTTGCCAATCATTGACCTCCCAATGGCCAATCCATTCAGTGGCTCCTTTAAAAACAGCATATGAATCAGTGTAGATATGGCTAGCACCGTGTTGCGCAGCTAACAGAACTGCTCTAAGTTCCCCTACTTGTGCACTGCCTTCACCGGTTTCAATCAATTTTTCTCCTGTTACCACCTCCAGTGCTACAGCCGTGTACTTCCACTTGTTGTTCTCCCTATGGGATGATGCATCAGTAAACCATAGTCCTGTTAGATCACTGTCTTCCTTTAGAGGAGGTGCTTCCTGAATTGGGGATGGTTTGTTTGGCGGAGCCTGGAACAACAGGGTACTATCTATGTCTTTTTGTAGTTTAGATATTTTAATATTACCTTCAGTAATTGGCATAATTTCATTAATGCCCTCTAGGTATGCATACCATTTACGAACTGTGGGTTTCTGAGCCATACCAGCAGGTGGTATTGTCCGTTTACGTACTATGTCCAGGAGGCGGAAGGGTCCTCGAATAATCACGCTTTGTTCTCTCCTTATTTGTTCTGTTTGTTTCACTGCTCGCACTAGCGACAGTAAACCCTTCTCAAGATCTGAATATCTCCTTTCAGTATCGCTGAAAGAGTGAGATGTAAATTCTAGTGGCCTTTCCGGTCCTTCTGGCCCCTTTTGCCATAGGTTACAATGAGAGCCATGTTCACTGAACCCCCATTCCACATAAATAGGGTCAGTTGGATGTGTGGGACCAAGTTGTTGGAATAACCTCAGCTCCTTAATTAGAATGTGTTTGCACCAATAACTTAGGGTTCCCAAAACTTGTTGTAATTCCTTTACACTAGATGGCCTTTGTCCAGACTCTATTTTTTCCAGGGTATCCTGAGGAATAGAAGCAGCTCCATTAACCCACCAGACTCCCAGGAATTTAACTTTGCTGGTCCCTGACACTTTGCGCCTGGAATTTCTAATCCTAAATCGAGCAGTGTTTTCCGAATGATTTCCATGGTGTCTCTTACACTCTCTTGGCTTTTTCCCCCTATCAGAATGTCATCGATGTACTGATATACTGTGCTATCAGATGAAACAGGAATTTGTGGGCAATTGTGGGGGAATGTTTATATCCTTGTGGAAGCCTGCTAAAAGTGTATTGGATCCCTTTCCACGTGAAAGCAAACTGTGCTTTGTCCTGTTCAAGGAGAGGGATCATGAAAAACATATCTTTGACATCCAAGGCAGCCATCCAAGGATGGGCAGCGCCTTGTATCAATGTCACTATTTCTGCCATGTTTGGAACTGCAGCAGTCAAAGGTGCCGTATTAGCATTTAACTGGCGGTAATCTACCGTAAAACGCCACTGCCCGGTCGGTTTCTTTACTGGCCACACCGGTGAATTGTATGGCGAATGAGTTCGTTTAATAATGCCTCTTTCTTCTAATTCTGTCACCACCCTGTCAATTCCCATAAGTGCTGCTGCTGGCAAAGGATATTGCCAAACATTAGTGATTTTTGAGGGGGGTAAGGGTATAGATGTTTGTAACAGGCTCAGTTTCACAGTGCCTGATTCCTTTTTATTTCTTGCAAAACTCCACACAGTCCCATCTGGGAGTTTCCACATCCGCCCACGCAATATGTCAAATCCTAAAATATTAGTGTATGCAGCACCAGCTAGTACTTCTGCCCGAGTTAATTTACGTTCCTCTGGCAGCCACAGTGAAATTCTCGCAGTGGGGCCCTCCTTTTCCACACCATCGATTCCGGTGAATTTAACCCTGCGTCGTCCAGGTTTTATGCCCAGGGTTTGTGCTGTTTCATGGGTGATTACTGACATTTGGGCCCCGGTGTCGATGAGAAAGTTTACCAATATTTTCCGGGGTCCAACGGGAACGGCAATTATAGGGTCAGAGTGTTCATTAGAGAGCCATTGAATTGCTAAGACCCGCCGAGCAGGGTGGCTCACTGCCCTCCCCGGGGAGAGAAGTTTTTTTGCTGCACTTCTGCCCTGTCAGTTAGATTACATACTGGTGCAGAAGGTACACTCTCTTTATGGTTTGGGGGTTTCCCAGCGAGGCATTTCTCCCCTGTTGGGTTATTCCTCTTACCCAGGGATTGGACTAGTGTACGGAGATCCTCTATAGAGGCGCCCCGCAAGATTTGTCGGGGTACACCCAAATCTATGGCTTTATGCCACAATTCACCCCATTCTTTACAAGATTTAAATCTCTCATTGAATTTAGGGTATTTGGGTTTTTGAACGTGGACTTGGCGAACTCGCCGGGCATGATCTGAGGACTTTGTACTGGACGAACCGACCCAGCCCATTCGGCGTCTGTACCTGTCTATGTCTTGTACAAATTCACTCCAGGTGGGTATGAGGGTGTGCCCATTTCGTCCACGACCGCGATTAGCCTTTATACTAGCAGCTTGTATGCGATCCTGGGTATTTGCTACAAACATCTTGAGACCATCAGGGAGGCCACGAATAAGAGAGGTTAATCGGGCTGGATCAATAGCGGCTAGCATCGGGGATTTCCTTAATTCATCTCTCTCATATATTGCCTGAATGCAGGCTGCTTTCTGTACTGCTGTGGCCAGATCGCAATAGCTGGTGGTTTTAATTTCCAGTGGTTCTCCTCTCTCCTGGGGATCTATGCCACCTGCCCAGTATGCAGCTCGTGCAGTTCAGGAGTAACTATGGTCTCCTGGCCTAACAGTTAAAAATACTCCTGGTCCCCAAAAGCCTCCTGCTTCTTCCTCACTTAACATAATTCGGTCTCCTCCTTCAAGAGAAACTTGCCACACATACTCGACTTCTGATTCTCCTGACCGCCTCGAGAATTTCTCTTGTATTTTTATCAGCTCTGCTGGTGACCACGGGATCGTTCGCACAGTAGTGCGGACTTCGTCATTGTCATCAACAACAGTCTCAGTTTTAACCAAAGGTCTCAAAGAAATCAATTGAGATTCAGAATCGGAGGTCTCTTCCTCCTCGTCATCATCACTATCAAACCTAATATCGCCATCCCAATTTTCAGGGTTTGTACTACACATTAATCTACGAACCTGCCTAACTGGAGCAGAAGGTTGCATTTTATCTAACAGACGATTAACCCTTTCCAGCAATTGTTCTTTAATTTCTAGCATTTGTTTTAGATGATGGTTCTCGCTTACAAGTTTATCAACTCTGATTCCCAGTTTTTTTCCTGTCTCCCTCTCAAAGGCTAATGATGACTTTAACACCTCATTTTCCGATTTTAAGGCAGTATATTCTGCATCGGAAACTAGTCTGGGAGCAGGAGTTTCTTTAGCTTCTTGCTGAGCACAAGACAAACAGGCTCCCAACACCGCACAAATTACATCTTTACCCTTTTTTTTTCCAGTCTTTTGCGCGGCCTGACACTGCTCAATACGTTCTACCACTTTCTTTTCATCTTTCCAAAACTTTTGAGCCCACTCCTTCCCAGCCTGGGAAGGGGCACATTTGTGGTTTTGCAGCAATTTATCCATGGCAATCCTGTCCGTGACGCCAATTTTTTCTGTTGCGTTAAGAGGCAGAGCAATTTGGCAGAAACTAAACCCCCTTGCTTTCCAGTCGATCCTCAGATATCAGAGGGACTGGGGGCGGCTGAGCTTAGGTTCTGAGTGATGCCCAAAGTCAGCGTTAGTAGTCCGGTCGCGCCCAACACCTTTGTTGGACTATCACGGGTCCGGATGCACTACTAACATCACACTACCTGCTCAGCCGGACACCTCCTGAACTAACACGGCCGCACTCAGAGGTACGGTCGCGTTCAGGGACCACAGACGGCTGAGTCAATCAATAGTGCGATTTATTGAACACACGGCTGAGTCAATCAATAGTGCGATTTATTGAAGCAACAGATATACAGGTTCTTTGGATTGCCGGTGATAAATTCACTACCTATAAAGCACGTGCAAATGCTAAAACTACGAGGGACACTACTTGGCTATAAACGCCTTAAAAGATGTAAAGTGACTCTATATAGAGATTTCTAAGTTTCCCGGGGAGGCACTTGGTATGACCAAGGGTTCAAATCTTACCCAACGGCGTCCCGATGGGGGGGGAAGAGAGGCTCAGCCCGTCGACTGATCCCAGAAGTTAGAGTGGTACACAACGATGGTATCTTCCCTAACATCCAGCTCTTAAAACATTATTTTATAGTGTTTTACTTTGCAGGTGGAGCTTGAGTGACTCTAGTCATACATACCTTTATCAGGATTGGTGCAGAATTCTCTCGCTTCGCGTTTAAAGGTACAGACTAGGAAAAATTCAGTGCGCACACTCATTGAGGAGGGGTCGCACCTTGGGGGGGTGGTAGCTTTTGAGAGGGGTGTGCGTTTTAGTATTATAATGATATTATAATTAGCAAAGTTCACTCTAAGGACAGCACTTCATCAAAGTTGACAGGTCTTTGGCCCACAACATTGTAAGCGCAGCTTATCAATGTACATCCTGTGCATCCCTAAACTCCCCGGTTCACAGAGCGTGGCCGCGAGGTCTCCACTCCGCTCCACCCTCCATGTAATCTCTCCCAGAGTCAGCACACCAGGCGCCCCTGATGTTGCCAACATCCAAGGCCGTTCAGGGAGTCTCCATGGCACAGACCCGTTGTGCATGAGTGCTACGTTCCACCTGGTTTCAAGGCTGTTCTTAGAGGGTAAATTTCCAAAGTACCCCTCAGCGATTACTCCACATCTCTGGATGAGGGATCCGGAGATTATTTTGCCTTTGAGTGGGAGGACCCCGAAACAGGACGAAAACAACCATTAAGATGGACTGTGTTACCACAAGGGTTTACAGAGTCACCAAATCTATCTGGACAAACTTTAGAGAAAATTCTACAAGATTTCACAATACCTAAGGAGGTAAAATTATTGCAATATGTGGACGATTTATTAGTAGCAGGAGAAACTGAAGAGGGGATCCGAAAAGCCACCATTAAATTGTTAAATTTTCTAGGGGAAAAGGGATTAAAGGTGTCCCGATCAAAGCTGCAGTTTGTAGAACAAGAAGTAAAATACTTAGGACATTGGCTGAGTAAGGGAAGGAAGAAGTTAGATCCTGATAGGGTATCTGGGATTCCATCCTTAAGACCCCCACAAGCTAAAACGGAAATTAGGCAAATACTGGGATTATTAGGATATTGTAGACCATGGCTTGAAAATTATAGTGAAAAAGTAAAATTCCTATATGAAAAATTAACTAATAACCAACTTAAATGGCTTATTGAAGACAATCAGTGATGTGAGGAAGTAAAAAAGGCATTAATACAAGCACCTGTATTGAGCCTCCCAGATCTAGAAAAACCTTTCTATCTCTTCGTGAATACATCAAGCCAGACAGCATACAGAGTTCTTACTCAAGACTGGGCAGGAATCAAAAAACCCGTGGGGTATTGTTCTAAGTTATTTGATCCAGTAAGCAGAGGATGGCCTGCTTGTCTCCAAGCTTTGGTTGCTACAGCATTATTAATAGAAGAAGTTAGGAAGATTACCTTCAGTGCTCCTTTAAAAGTGTATACCCCACACAATGTCAGAAATGTTTCACAACAAAAAGCGGAAAAATGGTTAATGGACAGCCGGATTCTAAAGTACGAAGCAATACTAATAGACTCCCCTGACTAAGCGTGACTTCTGCTCAGAGTCCAGCACAATTTTTGTTTGGAGAACCATCAGAGGAATTACAACATAACTGTTTAGAGGTAATTGAGATCCAGACTAAGGTGAGACCAGATTTAAGAGATGCTGAGTTGGAAAATGGAGAAGCGCTGTTCAGAGATGGCTCCTCCTGAGTGGTAGAAGGGAAGAGAAAATTGGGATATGCAATAATTAATAAGGACTTAGAACTTGTGGAATCAGGACCTCTGAGTCCATCATGGTCAGCTCAGGCTTGTGAGCTGTATGCCCTATGTAGGGCCCTGGGATTATTAAAAGGAAGAAGTGGGGCTATATTTACAGATTCTAAATACGCATATGAGGTGGTCCACTCTTTTGGAAAAATTTGGGAAGAAAGAGGTTTGATTAATACTCAAGGGAGGATTTTAATACATCAAGAATTAATAGTAAAAATTTTAAAGGCTTTAAGAGAACCAAAGGAGATAGCAGTGGTACATGTGAGGGGACACCAAAAGGGATTAGATTACCGAACTAGAGGAAATAACTTAGCAGATAAAGAGGCCCAGGAAGCAGCCTTGAGGACTAAAGTTGCCAAAATTAATGTCATACAAACAAAGGAGGACACCAGCAAAGAAGGACGAGAGGAAAGAGAGAAGAAGTTTGCCCCACAAGAACAAACAAAATTGGAGAAAATAGGAGCTAAATTAGAACAAGGAAAATGGGCACTGCCCGATGGGCGAGAAATGTTGCCAAAAGCCTACACCAGGCGAATATTAGAACGTTTGCGTGTGCAAACACATTGGGGTACAAAAGCGTTAAGTGATCATTTTCTTAAACAATTTGGTGGTATTGGAATTTTTGAAATAGCAAAGCAAATTACACAAGGTTGCTTAACCTGTCAAAAGGTAAATAAGACAGTGTTTGGACAAGCAGCCACGGGAGGGAGAAAAACAGCTTACAGACCTTTTGAGAAAGTCGATTTCACTGAATTGCCTAAGGTAGGGAGGATAAAATATTTATTGGTAATAGTAGATCATTTAACACAGTGGGTAGAAGCGTACCCTGTAGCACGAGCTACGGCACAGATGGTGGTAAAAATTTTATTGGAACATTTGATACCTAGATATGGGATAAACCAGTACATTGATTCTGACCAGGGCACACATTTTACTTCTAAAATAATAAAACTATTATGTCAATCATTAGGTATTCAGTGGGAATACCACACTCCGTGGCACCCACAAAGCTCGGGGAAGGTAGAAAGAATGAATCAAACAATAAAACAACAATTGGCTAAATTAATGATTGAGACGCAAATGCCCTGGACGAAATGTTTACCATTGGCACTTCTAAACGTAAGAACTAAACCATACAGTGAGACTGGATTATCGCCATATGAAATGTTATATGGCGTGCCTTATTTTCAAGGAATGCCTCTGGGGAACAATGTAATTGAGCATCATAGTATCCAACAATATATAATTACCCTTGGAAAAAGATTAAAAGAATTAAGAGAGATTGGGATGGTGGCCCAAACACCACCTTTAGGATTTGCAATTCATCAGTTAGAACCAGGAGATAAAATTCTGACAAAAACATGGAAAGAAGGAAACCTATCTCCCCTCTGGGAAGGACCTTTCCTTGTTTTATTAACTACAGAAACAGCTGTGAGAACTGCTGAAAAAGGATGGACACATGTGTCACGAGTGAAAGGTCCAGTGAAAGAGTGGAAAGTCACATCTGACTAAATTGCTGTGGGAATTTTATTGCGGCTACTCCTGTAATAGAAACAGGAGTGAAACATGAAATTCCCACAGTTGCTAAAAATCTATTTGTAAATCTTGCTGAAAACATTGCTAAGTCATTGAATATAGCTAATTGTTACGTTTGTGGTGGAACAAATCAAGGTGAACGATGGCCATGGGAAGCTATGGAGAGCAATATAAGTAATCCCCAAGTTTGGAAAACAATGGGAAAGGGTAATAGGAAACAACAATGGGTACTCCAAACGAGTATAATCGGAAGGAGTTGTTGGCAAAAGAAGAACAGGAAAAAGGAGCTGGAACTAGAATTTGTCCTTTGTGTAGAAGGTGGTGTTCATTTGTAAGATTAGTGTTGCAGGCTAACTGGCAGTTTTCTGTAGCCATAAAGCCTTGCAAATAAAGAGGATCGCCAGGCTCGGGCAAGTGCTCAGGTCTGGCCAAACCACTGATCTATCAAAGCTCTGGCCTTCACAAGCAGTGCTCAATTAATTTGGGTACTAAGAAAGCACCCCCTTAAAGGAAAGGAGAGGGCAAGACCGGAGGGGAACTGGTATTGCGGCTTAAAAAGGGTCTGCCAAGGGCTGCAACCCCTTCGGGCTGTGACCGCCGACCACTATGGCCCTGACCGGACCTCTTCTAGTTCTACTTGGGGTGAGTTCCTTGACTCTGACTACGGCAAATAACTGTAGTCAATATTGGAACAAGTCCAGCTGGGGTTTACCCCAGAAAAATGGAAAAAGTGAGGACCTTTTCTAATTGTACAGCCTGTACCTGTAATCATATTTGCCAAGGAATTGGAACAATAAAACCTAGGTTTTTTTCCTGTTACCCATAAATCAGGGAGAGCCAGGTGTATAACGAATGGCCTCCTGAGAGACAAACTTGGAAAGGAGTCAGTCTAGGAGGATTTTGGGGAGATTTTATGGGTGGTGATTGGCTTACTAAAATCGGGATAGTTGTACTAGGGATATGTGGGGGATTGTTACTAGATTAATCTACTTGGTTCTACAAGGAATGCAGATATCTGCAGTACTCAATTGGAAATGAAAACACGAATCAATACAGCAAAGAAGAAGATGGGGGATTGTGAAATGTGTTCATCTGATTCGTGTGATGAAGTGTAATCTTCTGTACTGTTATGGATTTCTCCTGCACCATAAAAAGGGGTATTTTACAGAAGAAAGTTAAACTACTTTGCTGGCATATCAGCTCAAACCAGTTTGACCACTGACCGCATAGTATTGTGTAAAGAGAAACTTGTAAAGTGCATGCATAAAGTTTGGGGTCATCCTGGGGGCACGCCGAGGAAGATTTAACAAGACTCTAGAAGGAGAAGAGGGCATGCGCCGAAGAAGACACGCCTATTCATGAATATGTATTAGCAGACAGGATATAAACCAAGAACAGTAACTGTACCGCGTGCATCTTGGTGGAGCGGAGACTCCCGGAGCACCCAGCGCTGTTTGCTTGCCTCTATTCGCTTAATAAATTGTAAATTTGAATTGGAATCCTGTTTGGGACTAAATCATTTATCACATCCTTATCCAGCATCTTTTCAAAATACTGGTAAGACTCAAGCCTGCGGCGTAACTGGTTCCTCTTCCATCCGCTGTAGGAGTCCCCTGTGTTCCGGAAACACTACAGGGCACATCGAACTATAACACAAAGCGCTATGGATAGAACCACAATAATTATTCAAGTAACAAATAATCGTTGTAACCATGATAGGTTTGGTAAACCAAGAGGTTAACTTTCCCACAGCTCAGAAAACCCCCAAAAGGTGTCACCTTGAGTTACTTCACGTAGGATTTTTGCTTGTTCTCTGATCTCCCGTAAGTCAGCAGATATTCACCCACTTTGGTCTACATACATGCAACAGCTGACATTGATTACTGTGCACACCCCTGCCTGTGAGGCTAATATTAAATCTAGAGCCATACGATTTTGTGATACTATTTTCGATAAACTAGTAGTTTCTTCTTGGAGTTTCCTGATGGCATCTATAGTTTTATTCTCGATTATCTCTATTACAGCCGAGATGTTTATTATAGCTTTTTCTAACTCGCTAACCCCCAGAAATGGGATTAGCCACCGCACAAAGCTATGATAGCGTGTCAGCTTTTCTATTAAGGGCTTACTCACCCTTCAGTTTCTTCTCACGGGATTCTGTGTTGTTTTATCAATAATAGTGATGTTGGGAACCAGGGTGTCCAAAGTACATGCTCCCCACCACCTCAGAGGTAAAGTTTTCCGAGCTGCTGTACCACACAACCAGTACCACCCTGTCCCTAGCGGAACCGGGAGGCCAGTATAAATAATTAACTGAAATGCTGGATCAACAGAGGCAAAATGTGGTCCTCTGTCAGAGGATATAGTTGCTGGAACTCCAAAACGTGGTATTATCTCTTGTATCAATGCTTTAGCTGTCTCCCGAGCTTTAGCTGTTCTGGTTGGGAATGCCTCTGGCCAACCTGAAAAGGTATCAGTTAATACCAATAAATATCGATACCCCCCTTTTCTTGGAAGTTCTATAAAATCAATCTGTCATTGTTGCCCAGGCCCATTGTCTTTCCCAATCTGGCCCATTTCTGGCTTGGCGGTATTCTTGGGATTAGTTTGGAGGCAAAGATCACGTTGTTGAGTTACCTGTCTCACCATAGTATACAAATTTCTGGCCACACTTTCTCTAATTAAATGTTTATATAGAGTCTCCATCTCCCAATGCCTTTTCCTATGTTCTTCCCTTACCAAATGCCATATTAGGCAGGAGGGAATAATCACTTTTCCTTGTGGGGTATAAGCCCACCCTTCTTTGTTATATGACCCTTCCAGATCTGTGATAAGGTTTTGATCTTCCTCGGTATATTTTGGCTTACCTTCTAGGGAGATTCGCCATCAGGGACTAAAGCTCCTTCTGTTTTTATCTCTGTTTTAGCTACCTGTTTTGCCTCTCTGTCCACCAGCTCATTTCCTCTCTCCAATTCCGAGCTCACTTTCCGGTGAGCCTTAATATGCATAATCGCCACCTTCTCAGCAAGTTGGACTGCTTTCAACAGTCTCAAAATCTCTTTTGCATGCTTAATAGTTTTCCCTTGAGAGCTCAGCAACCCTCTTTCCTCCTAGATTGTTCCATGCACGTGCACAACTCCGAAGGCATATCTTGAGTCTGTATAAATATTCACAACTTTGCCTTGAGCCACTTCCAAGGCTCGGGTCAGAGCAATTATTTCTGCGCTCTGTGCAGAGGTATTTATGGGCAAAGGTCTATTATTTCTTGACTAGTGGTAATGGCATATCCCACGTGTCTTTTACCACTCAGGACATAGCTGCTTCCACCTGTGAACCAGTTTTCTCCGCTTTCCATAGGGTTGTCTTTTAGATCTGGTCGGTTTGCGTACGTTGTTTCAATAGTCTCCAAACAGTCATGATGCGCTGGTTCTCCCGTGTTTCCACTAAGGAAAGAAGCTGGGTTGACAATGTTAGTAACTACGACCTCCACATCATCCTGTTCTATCAGTATAGCCTGATATCTCAGGGATCTTTGTGGAGAAAGCCAGTGCCCACCCTTTGCGTCCAGCACTGCGGACACTGTGTGAGACACTAAAACAGTCATCTTCTGGCCCAGAGTAAATTTTCGGGCTTCTTGTACATTCAATATTACAGCTGTAATTGCTCTCAAGCATCCAGGCCAACCCTTCGCAGTTGCGTCTAACTGTTTGGAAAAGTAGGTAACTGCTCGTCGATAGGGGCCCAGATCTTGTGCTAATATTCCCAGAGCAATTCCCTGTTTCTCGTGGGAAAAGAGAAAAAAACGGTTTACTCACATCGGGGAGCTCTAAGGCCGGAGCCGACACCAAAGCTTTCTTTAGTAGCTCAAAGGCTCGTGTGCTCTCTTTGCCCGTCCAGATCATACAATCGTATCGTAACAGTTTCCTTTCTCCAGACGGTATTTCCCAAGATTCCAAGTCTTTTGCGAGCTCATTGCCAAAGATGGTAGACTGTTCGTAAATCCTTGTGGCAACACCGTCCAAGTGAGCTGAGTCTTGCGACCACTTTTGGGGTATTCCCATTCAAATGCAAATAATTTTTGGCTGGCTTCATGGAGAGGGAGGCAAAAGAAGGCATCCTTCAGATCTAAAACAGTAAACCAAGTTAGTTCAGGTGTTAAGACGGTCAACAGGGTATATGGATTTGCTACTACGGGGTAAAGGTCCTCAGTTATTTTATTTACGGCCCGTAGATCCTGGACCACACTATACAACCCGTCAGGTTTACGAACAGGTAATACAGGGGTGTTGAAATCAGACTCACAGTTTTTCAGTAATCCTATTTATAAAAATCTTTCAATCACTGGCCGAATTCCTTCCTTACCTTCCCTTCTGCGGGGAGACCGGTTAAGAATAGACTCAGTATCTGGATATATTGCTGATCTTTTACTTCCAGAGTAATTTCTCCTTTTTCAAATCTAATTTTTGCACCCAATTGTTCTAACAAATCTCTTCCCAAAAGTGGCTTTGGGGAGTTGGGCCTATGTAGGAATTTGTGGATACCCCATTGTTTTCCCAATTTATACTTCAAAGGTTTACAAAAATATGCCTTTTCACTTTGGCCAGTCGCTCCTTTTACCATGATATAGTCGTTTCCCAGGGGCATCAAGGCTTGATGTAAAACCAAGTATGTTGCCCCTGTGTCAACCAAAAATTCTACTTCTTGTTCTTCCTTCCCCAGCCTCATTATAACCAGTGGATCTGCTAGGGTACATTCCCCAGGTCCCTGTCAATCCTTTTTCACATGGGCTACTATTCTTCCTGTCTGGTGGCTTCGCCTCTTTGCCTTGTTTCTTGGACATCCTCCTTTCCAATGACCAAATTTCTTACACAACGCACATTGATCCTTACCTAATCAAGACGGTTCTCGTCTAGGCCTCTCTTCCTCCTCTTCCCTGACAACTGCTATCCTTCCTCTTTGCCCTTGTCTATATTCTTCCTCTCTATTACTAAATACTCTCCACGCTTCACCCAGCAACACTTCCAGATTTCTACCTTCTGTAGGGCGCAGCTTCTGGAGTTTGTGCCTAATGTCCCCCGTAGACTGACCCAAGAACAGGGAGACTATTTGTTGTATTCCTACCTCTGACCCAGGATCCAGCGGTGTGCTACGGCGCATTACATCCCTCAATCGATCCAGGAACTTGGATGGGGACTCAGAAGGACCTTGTTTAACTGCATATAGAGCTGACCAGTTTGTGGTTTTGGGAATAGCCCTTTCCATTCCCTTCAAAATCCAGTCTTGATATTCCTGTAGCCTCTCCATATGGGCAGATTTATTAGTGTCCCATTTTGGGTCTCGGAGGGGAAATATTCTTTGACATCCCCCCCGTGATCTTGTAATGGTCTTCAGCTAAATTCTCTGCTGTTTTCAAAATTAATTGCTTTTCTGTTTCTGTCATATACTCTAAGAGCAACTGTATACCTTTCCAGTCTGGATTATGTTGTTTTACCATGAACTGAAAATGCTTAGTAACACTCACCGGGTCGCTTCTATAGTCTCTTGCAACTTTTCTCCATTCTCCTAGATCAGTGGTGGAAAAGGGCACCTTAATCATCATTGTTCCTCCATCAGGTCCCACTGCCTCTCGGAGTGGGGCTTGTAAAGCTGTAGGGACAGTCCTAGAGGCAGTTTTCTTCCTTGTGCGGGAAGATATGGGACCGTCCATACAGTGCCTACTGTAATCATGAGACTGGCATAAAAATTGAGATTTTTATAATGCAGCTCATATTTGTTCTTTGCTTTCTTTGTGAGTTCAGGGTTTGGTTTAGGGCACATTGTAATTTTTAGATTTGTTTTAGAATCAAGAAGCTTGGGAGAAAATTTTTGTGATTGGGTTTTTTGGTTTGTTTTTTTTGTCCATCCATAGTCATTTGTCATAAAGAGCTGAGCATTCAAGGAAATACCAAAACTATTATGATTTGCAAAGTGAAAACCTGTAGTACGTTCTGAACAGATTTGGTCACCTTCTATTATGCTTAAATTGTGGCCTGTCATGATGGACACCAAACTTCACGCCAAACTTGACATCTGCAGTATTCAGAGTATGTGCATTTGTCAAGCAATGAGCTAGCAAGTGTCTGGAATTGTTAGGTAGCAATGCCTGATTAAAACATGGTCTATATTCATATGAAGCAATCCCAGAAAATGAAGAGGAATTTGCAGCACTTAAAAAAAGACATCATATTTATGCAGTACAATTCAGGTAAACGTAAAAGAGTTCAAAACCTTCCCTCCTTGGCTACCAGTTTTGAGAGAAGTATGGCGTTGTGTGTAGAACAAAGGGATGTCTGTAAAACTTTCCCTGTTGCATGCTCAGTCTGTAAGAACGTTTCATGTTTTGCAGAAATGCTAACAGCTTCAAAGGTTATACAAGCATGGTAGCTTCCCCCACCATCTTTTCAGAAGTACGGAAAGCAGGAAAATCCCAGAGTCTGGAAAAGTTGCTGGCAGAATCGTTTGCCCGAGGTAGGTTTAAAATTGAGAGATTCTTGGCCCTCTTCATAATTCATGTAACTAATTTTCCACAAGTTTTCTAGGCTTGCTTCTGTGGGTCCTATGATAATGCAAAGAGAACAAGTGAACCTCTAGAAGTAAAATACTTCTCATAAGTTTAATCCCTTTTTTAGTTTAAAAGACCTCATGCACTGTGAACTTGTTTTATAGTCTTCTCCCCAAATGTAGGTGTGGAGAGTCACAGAAAGACATAAATATTGAAGTCTCCAGTAGCTGCATGTTCCCTGTTTTTATTCTAAAGAAATGTTTGGAAGGTATTTTTGAGGAGTTAATGTTGTTTATGTGTTGGGTTTGTTTGGGTTTTTGCTGTGCTGGCTTAATTCTCATTGATTATAGTCTAATTCATTTGTGTTTCTTTTTACAAAGAAATCCAAGCAATAGTTACCAATATTAACCAAGACAATAGAGTCCTTAATGCCGGGGATCTTTTTTTGTACGTCTTGCCTTTTTTAAGCTGCTTTCCAATTTCTCAGTGGGCAGGAAACTAGATGGCATGTGTTTTTTCCCTTTTGTGTCCTTGCAGAACTCTTGCGTTGAATTTTAACTTCTGCGCTGCCTGTGAATAACGTAGAGAAGTGATACATTGCTTTGTACAGCAATGCACCTTGATTTTGAATGCATGATGAATACCGTGGAAGGAACCAAACGCGAGGAAAGTTTTATGTGAGTGTGTTCCTATATTTCTTTTTTTTTTCTGAATTTGTAACTGCAATTGGGGAGTAAAAAAATTTCAAACCAAAACCAAACTCCTAATCACCCCCGACCTCCTCAAACACATAGTGTCTTGTCAGCTGTGGAATGACGTCGCTCAGTGACTTAACCTTGAGGAGAGATTTGGTTTGGTCCAGACTGTGGGCAAAATCCAAGAACTAGCAAAATAAGGTCCTCATTCGCTAGAGCTCTGTGTGGGGAATTGTTATAGGAGAAGAAGTGTTAACTTCTTAGGGCGAGCGGACTTGCATTTGAATCCTGAATTTGTTCTTTTGGCAACACAACATTTTCGCTCTTTCACCCTAAGGAAAACTCTTTTTTTGCCAGTTTCCCATAAAAGCGATCATGAACAACGTTAACTTCATTTGGTAAAACGACTCCTTCTGACAGAAGGGGAAAATATTAAGTATGCAATGAGTGGAGTCACAGATGAATCTACCAAGCAGACCACAATGTTTACTCTCACAGGCTTTACTGTATACGAAGCTAGTGGACTCAAGTAATGGATTGATAAGTGTATAAGCATTTGCAGAATGAGGACTTTTCAGTTAATCTTCTGTAAGATTTTTGTCTACATCAGCTTGTACGCCAGGATCCTAGCTCACTTTCTGTGCTTGGGTCTTTGAGTTTGTTTCTGCATTCAACTTTGTTTCCAGGAAAACATATCAAATCTGTGATCATTACAGCATGCCATAATAGTTAATATGCCAGATTTAAGAAAAACACAGCTAAGGAGCTTCCTTCTTCACAACCCCCCAACATATAAACCCCCAAAATGAAGGAATTCCTTAAACCTAGAAAGAAAGAAATACGCTGTGAGTCACATGTTGCGGTGATGTGGTAGCAGCAGGGTCCTTAGAACCGATGATTTACAAGACCTAATGTCTTTCTGTGGACTTTGAAGGCTGACTGTTTTGTACTCTAGCAATTTTCTGCTACTGTTATGTATTCACGTAGATCTGTAAGGCAATTGTTGTTACTTTCTTTGCATAGTCTGGTAAAATATTTGTATAATAGGAAAATTATGGTTTTGTGCTACTCTCCTTGGGAAACAGAAACTAAGCCTGCCATGAGATGCTAGGCCACAGTCGTTGACGGAGCAGGGTAGTGTATCTTACATTTTGTGCTACACTTGGTCAAGTCTCATCTCTCAGTATTCGCTGTTACTTTATTAAATTTAGTATCTGCACTTTCTATTTCCAGACAGGCCTCTCATTCAGAGCACAGAGGCATGGTTCTCTCTGCGTCTGGCTTCCCGTCCCTATCTTTTCATTCCTTCCTCTCCTCCCTGTAGCCTACTGCTATCGTTTTCTTTCACCAGCTCTCTCTCTGCCGGGCTCCGGAACCCTGTTTTTTCATTTCTCCCTGTCTGTCTTGTAGCTCCTCAGTACTTTTTCTTTCCCTGGCTCCCTGTCCCTGTTTCTTCCTTCTTGGCCCTGTAGCACGCTCTGATTCTGTTCCATTCTCTGCCTCTGCTTTCCCAGCAATCTGTCCCTCGCTTTTAATTCCTCCCTCTCCGCGCTGTCGCCCGTGCGGTCTCTTGCCTTTCTCCGTCGCTGGCTGGCTGGCTGTCCCTGCTCATTCTTTCCTCCTTCTCCCCCCTGCAGCGCCTGTCGCTTTTGTCCGTTCTCCATCTCACTGTCTCTGGCTCCCTGATGACCCTATTTTGGACTCCCACCACCCATGCACCCCCTTCTTTCCATGCTCATTGCTCTTCTTGTTGCTCTCCAGCTCTCTTTTTTCCCCAGCTCCCTGTACGGTGCAGATACCGGGGTTGTTTTGGCGGTGTTCCCCGCCCCTTACCTCCGTGTTTCACTGTCCTGGCTCCCCATTGTTTCATTCCTCCTTTCGGCTCGGTTGCCACTTTTTTGTCTCTCCCTCTCTCCTGGTCTGCTCTCTTGTAGCGTCCCGTGCCTCACACCTCGTTTTCGGCGGCCTCCCCCTGCCCAGCAGCCCATGGCTCCGGGAGCCGCCCGCCCGCCTGTTCCCTGCCGCACCGAGGAGCGCGGCTCCGGGAAGGACTGCCGGGGTGTCCCCGGGGCAGGCCCCGAGCCCCGGGGCAGCCCCGCTCCCGGGCCTTGTCATGCGCCGCCTCCTTTGCCCTCGCGGCTGCGTTCGCCCTCGCTTTGCCCCGGGGGAGGGGCTGTGCCGGAGCTCGGGGCAGGAGGGGATGCCCTGGGGTGGGGGTCGGGCGCTGGCCCCCTGTTCCAGCTGGGCTCCAGCTGTGGGCCGGGGCTGGAGGAGCCCCAGGTGCGGGCGGTGAGGCCGGTGGGGACGGACGCTCCCTGCACAGGGGTGGCTGCCGGGGGAGGGGCTGGTGCTGCTGCTGCCCTACTCCCGGTGGCCGTGGAGGGGCCGGGGGGAGCCAAGGGTGGAGCGGTCGCCCGGCGTGACCGGGCTGCGGCTGCAGCGAGAAAGAAGGTGAGCGGGGCCGCCCGATCGACCTGAGGCAGGGCGGCGGGGTCCGCGTCGGAGGCACGGAGCAGAGGGGTGTGCGAGCCGGCGGAGGGGTCCACCCGGAACTACGCTGCAGAGGGCGGGTGAGCGCTCGCGTCTCGGCGGGGATGGGGGATGGGGGGGGTGGAAGACGGTGTCCGCGCAGGGTGAGCCAGCAGGACAGGCTGCGTCTCGCGGCATGGCGGGAGCCGTAGTCCTGAGGCACGGGGTTTGCTCTCGGCCATGTTCGTTCCCCGCCATGCCGGGAAGCGTGGTCTTCCGGGCGGTCATGCTGTGCTTGCTAGTGCATGCCGGGAGATGTAGTTTTTGCGACGCGGGTTCCCGGGCATGCGTGGTGGCGTGCCTCCTCGCCGCCCTCAGTGCTGCCGCCCTGTGACCAAAATTAGGTACTGCAGCTCGGCAGCCGCGCATGCGCGGTACAGCACCTCGTCGCTCAGAAGCTGCGCATGCGCGATGGGCGCATTGCCGCATCTCGGCAGGCACGCATGCGCGGTGGGGAACCTCGCCGCAGCTCGGAAGCTGCGCATGCGCGGCGGCGCCTCAGTGACCCACGCTGCCGGCCGCCGGTAACCGCGATGCCGTTTTGCGGTCCCTGCGCGCTCTTTGCTACTTCCCGGTAAGGTCGCGCCGTTGTCGCCCCATGTGCGCAACGTGGGCGGGTGCTCGCCCTGCAAAATGAGGCACGGCCGCCGGGTGCTCGCTGCTACGGCAGCCCGGCGTTCGCGCAGCGCCCCTCGCCCCTGCGGCGCGCCGCCAGCGTCCGGCGCATGCGCGGCGCGCGGGAGCAGCATGGCGGCGCAGCGGGGTCCAGTTCCCGGCGGGGCGTGAAGGGCCGGGACCACCGGTGAGGCGAGCGAGCCCCTGGGGCGGGTGCGGGGCGTCTCCTGCGCACCGGCCGCCCGCGGGTGGCGGGGCGAGGAACTTCGAGCCGCCCGCTGCGACCGGCTGCCGGCCTGCTGGAGGCGAGTCGGGTCGGGGCAGCCCCGGGGAGTTACCGGGGCTCTGGGAGGAGGGAGGGAGGCGGACACCCCCCAGGCGCGGACGCCGGGCGCCTCCCAACTCGTCAGAGCCCCCCCGCTCGCTTCTCCTGGCCCCGCGCAGCTGCCCCCAGCTCCAGCCCCTCCCCTGAAGCCCGTCCCGTAGCCCCGGGCCGGCCCCGGGCCCTGTCGCAGAGGTGGCAAGCCGGGCCTCACGTGCACTGGGTTCTCCGTGAAAGCGGACGCCGTTGGCAGCGGTGCAGGGGCAGAGCGGTGTCTCCGGCGGCCCCCGTGGAAGGAGAGGCTTCGGCCAGTGGGGAACTACGGTAATAAGGGTCGCTGCTGCTTCTTTCCCTCTGCCAGGGGCCGCGCTGGGGGGGGATGCCGCTGACCGCACCCGCCTCGGGCTCGCGTGGGTTGTCTCTGCCCAGCCTCGCTCTCCTCGTGGCACGGCTGCAGAAAGGGACAGGCGGAGCGCTTGCCGGCCCTGGGCGGGAGCTGCCACGGCCAGAGCTGGAGAGGCCAGAGAACGGTAAAGAGGAAGAAGAAACCGAAGGCCGGCCGGCCGGCAGCTGCCTCCTGCTGCAGGGAAGAGCGAGCCAGCCCCTCCAGGTGAGTTAGAATCCCTCTTCGTAGTCCGCAGCAGGCCACACCATCGACATGCAGGGTCTGTACGCGTCACCAAAGGCGGCCGCGTAGCGCACGAGCGAGGCTACGTGTGTAGGGAGCCCCGTCTTGTACGAGCTGTAAGACACTCCGGTATTCTCTTAGGTGGAGGACAGCCAAGCGACAGGAGTTACAGAAGGCGAAGGGAGGAGAGGAGGAGGAGGAGGAAGAAGCGTCTGAACTGGCGAACTCTCCCAGCAGTGCAGGGAGTGAAAGCTGTGGTGAGTCCCAGGCCCTCGGGGCCCTGTTGCCCCTATTCTGCATCCCGGGCCCTCACTGCCTCTCCCCTGGCCCCCCCCTCTTTCCCACGCTGATGTGGTTCCCCCCCTCCACCCCCCGCCCATACCTCCTTTCTCCATCTCACTCTGACCAGCTCCCCGTCCTCATCGTTTAGGTCCTCTCTCTCCCTGCTCTGTAGCTTGTGGCTATTTTTCCTTCCTCTGCCTCTCTCAGTCTGGCTCCCTGTCCCTGCTTTTCCATTCCTCCCTCTGCAATGTAGCGTGTTGCTACTCTTTTCTTTCACAGTCTCTCTCTGTCCGGCTCCCAGCCACCGTTTTTGCCTTCCTTCCACTCTGTTCTCTAGTCTCTGGCTGATGTTCAAGGTCTTCCTTCTCGGCCCTGTAGCACAGCACAAGTCTCTTTCTTCCTCTGTCTCCCGCTATCCTGCTCCCTGTCCCTGTTTTGCAATTTTGTCCTTGTCAGCCCTGAGCCACACTGCAGTTTCATTTCTTTTGCCGTCTTGCCCTGTCCGGCTCCCTGCCAGGATCTTTTAATTCTTCTCTCTCTCCCTCTTGAAGTCCACCGCTGTTTTACTCTTTCTCCCTGTCTCCCTGTCCGTCTCCCCCTCTCCGTCTTTACTTACTCTTTTAAGTAAAATCACTGGCTGAGACCTTAAACATGTCACTTCTTGCCCGACAAGATCAAACAGACCGTGAGCAAGCTTGTTAGGCTTCCCGTGTAAACTCACGGATAACACAAAGCAAGCTCCTTAGGCTTCCCGTGGAAATCACTGCTACCAGGTTAAATTGACCTCCTTGTGCCGTCCTGAGGCCGAAAGACCGAGGAGCTAATTCGATGAGTAGATATGGACAAAGGAAGCCCCAGGTTCAACTGGCAGACTGCGTGAGGAAGACTGTGGACGACCACCTGAGGGTGAAAAGACCCTAACCCTAATTTTACTGCGCATGCTTGGACTATGTCAACGAATTCCGGGGACTCCTCACCATAAGACTGCCCTTCTTGGGGGATCTGATGACACGTATGACTTTTCTGCATATGAACTGATGTGCTTTACTAACCCGTCGGAGCACTCGTGGTGGAGCGATCCCCAGCGCTGCCGTAAGGAATGCCCGCCTTCTAAAGCTTCAAACTAAGTGTTAGAGGGTTTTCTGGCCGACTTTTCAGTATCCCTTTGTATTTGATTGTTTCTGGTATTCCCTTAGTGGCTTCACTTGTTAGATTTTCTATCTACGTCTCCGTTTTAGTTCGCCATCCCTGCCTCTTAATATTTTTCCTTTTGCCATAATCACCATTGCTTTTAAAATTTTCTGCCGCCTTTTCTCTCATTCGCGGTCCTTATTTGCCTACCCGTATTTTTTAACTGACTTCTTCCCTTCCCTTAGTGCCCTCTGAAACAAGGATCTAAAACAATTAGAAGGTTTTAGCATGTGTAACTAATCAACTGTCAGTTTTACAAATTTCTGAAGAGATGTACTTTCTGGAAGGTTATTGATTTCGTGATTAGTTTAACTTTAGTATAGACTTCTTTAGCCTAGCAACCGTGGCATTATGTTTAACGGCCTATTCTCATAGTCCTTAGGCTGTATTTGCCTCAGTGCTAACACTGTACCTATATGTAAACAGTTCATCAGGAGGAAAGCAGCCCTGATGAAAATTAAAACACAAGTAGAAACGGAGAAGACAGGTGGAGAGAACCAAGAGGAGAAGAGTTAAGAGCAAGGACTGAGAAATTGATGAGTGCAGAGGAGATACCTTCACCTTGAGCACAGAAACGTCCTAGCAGGAGTGCTCAAACACGGATGGTAAGACGGAACCGCTTGGCTGAAGAACAGAAGGGGAAAACATCCAAGGAGAAGGAACTATCCTCAGGAGACCTGTGACCATAAAAGGGAAAAAGAAGGAGGGGGCTAACTCCCCAAACGACCACCGACGACCGCCCAAGACGCCCGCGCACGCGTAGTGTAGTTTTGCAACACCAGCGTTATGTAAATGCGGCAGATAAGCGAGGAGGCGGAGATTTCTCAGGACACGTGCGAATATTCACGTGTTTCAGGTATATAAAGGATGAAGTTTTGCTTCAGCGTGCGTGCGTTGGGAGGAGATATCCCCCAGGCGTCCGGCGTGGCAATAAAGGCGTCTGCTTAATGACACTTTGGTGTTACTGAGTTTAAATTTCTGTAACTTTTGTGAATCATTTGGTGACCCAGGTGGGAGGGACATCCTCTGTTCGGCTGCGGGACCCGATGAGTCTGGGACTCTCTTGGGTTTGCCCCCGGAGATCTTTTCCGGAGAGACCCCCGTTCTCAGTCGGATCACCGCGGGGACAGACAAAGACCCTCTGGCAAGAAGACATCCTTAAATCCTGAATTGGTAACGATCGATCAATTTGGGACCGTCTTTAAGACGGGCAGACGTGCACACGGGTCGGCGTATACCGGCTCGCTAGCACCTTACAAGTGTACCTCTGGGGGACTTGTGTCCCATATGGTAGGGGATTAACTTCCCCGTTTGGAGGGGCTGCGTCCCCATTTGGAGGTCCGGTTAACTGTTACCTGACTTTTGGCTAATGCATTTCGGGTATTGGTTATTGGTTTGTCATTTATCGGATTTTGGTTATTAACGATAAAATTTGCATCAGATATGGGAGAGTCACAGAGTGGCGGAATTCTAAAGAAAAGCCCACTGGGATGTGTTTTGCAGCACTGGAGAGATCCGGGGGGAGTGCCGGGAGGCAGTGTCGATAGGAAAACTTTAATTAAGCATTGTAATCAGTGGTGGCCTCTCTAGAAGCCAGACGGTGGAGAAAAACGGCCCTTTAACAGGACATTAAAATAGAATACATTATTACATTAAGGTACATATAATTGTAATATAATACTACACACGTTATAATAGGTATTATACATTTAGTGTAATAGTACAATTTAATGCTCTTCCTTCAGGGAGAAGGAAAATGGGATGAAGTGCTTTATGCAGATACGTATGTTTTTCACTCTACGAAACCACCCTGAATGGCAGAAAGAACGTGGAATCAATTCAGCACCCCAGGACCCTATGGTCCTGGCGATAGAAAAAGACAAACAATAAGCAAAATAGGAAGCAAAAAAGATGTTGCTCGCCTTGTGGCATTGGACAAAGATGTTTAAAGGTTGACAGAATGGGAGATTAAAGGATTGTTTGACCCCGATTGCGAGGATGTGCGTGCAATGTTGGATGCGGTGTTCAGCGAGGCAGAAAAGCAGAGTGTTGTGAGGGTGGCCAGACCCTCAAGTCCAGGCTCTGGTTTTGGCTGGAACTCTGCCGGGAACAGTGGATAACCATGTTCCCATTACCAGTCCCGGTCGGGGCCCTAACCAGCCAGGAGCCCGGGACTTAGTACCGCAGTACAGGGAACGAATGGCTTCTGGAATAAGAAGTGCTGTCCCAAAATCAGTAAGTTGGTCTAAATTGTATGAAATTAAACAAGATAGAAAAGAATCCCCTACTGATTTTTTGAACCGATTAAAAGAAGGGATGCAGAAATATACTCCTTTAAACCGTACCTCTCGGGAGGGAAAGGGTCAGTTGTTATTCCTGGTTCTGGGACAGCTGATGGATGATGTCAAGAAAAAGTTACAGCAAGTGCAAGGAACAGATGTGAAAGATTTAGAGAAATTGCTGGAGACTGCTTGGCAAGTGTGTCGTAATAGGGACAGGCGGGGGGGGGGGAATGGGCAAAACAATTGCCAGCGCTACAGCGGCTGCTTTGCGCACCGCAGGGGCCAGGTAACCTCTGGGAACCCACCGGGAAACACCACTAATGGGAGGCGAGGAGCCATGAGAAGTAGCCCAAGTGCCCCGTCTCGGGGAAGTCAACCCCTCCCGAAAGATCAGTGTGCCTACTGTCAGCCAAGGATGGAGCTCGAATGGCGGGGTATGCCGTGACCACTGCAGAGCGAGTGCTGGAAGCAAAGTCACTCCCTGAGGGTACATCCGCACAACAAGCCGAATAAATTGCTTTAGTGAGAGCTTGTTGAAGGACTGCGAGCGAACACCCGGACAAATTCAAAATACGCCTTGGGTGTAGTTCATGCCCGTGGGGCTATCCGGAAGGAACGGGGACTTCTGACCGCCCAAGGAAAACATTAAGCTTGCTGACGTGATCCTAAGACTTTTGGATGCGGTACAGTCGCCTTCGGCGGTTGCGCTTATGCACCGCAAGGGGCACCAAGAGGGTGACGCTGCTCAGGAAGTGGGGAATAAATCGGCAGATTATGAGGCAAAAAGAGCTGCGGAACAAGGTGAGGTGTTAAGTTTGATTCCTGAAAAAGCTTTGCCGCTACCGGACTCGGTCGACTGTGATGAGAAGGACCTTAGATTAATTAAAGATTTGGAAGCAGAAGTTGAATCATCAGGTTGGGCAAAATTAAAAGGTAGCAGAGTAATAGTTCCCTTTAGAATAGTACGGAAACCGGTAAAAGCAGAACACGACCAGACTCATTGGGCAACTGAAGCCTCGTATGATTCCCTTATGAAGCAAATAGTAGCCAGGAATTTGTTTCAAACTGTAAAAGCCATGGTTAATAACTGTGAAGTATGCAAAGGTGGGAAATCGTGTAAAATTTGGAAGTCTCGGTAAAGGGAAAGTTCCAGGTCAAAATTGACAAACAGACTTTTCCGAACTCCCACGGAAAGGGGAGGGTTTGGGATTTGTTCGTATTAACAGATACCTTTTCGGGCTGGCCAGCAGCTTTCCCTTGTAGGGCTAATAAGGCTAGGGAAGTGACAGGAGTACTCTTAAACGAAAATTATTCCCAGATTTGGAGTACCAGCAGTAATATCTTCTGATAGGGGTGCTCATTTTTGTGCGCAAATAGTGCAACGAGTTAGTAAAATTTTAGGAACAAACCGGCAACCGACCTCAGGCAAGTGGGCCAGTGGAGAAAATGAATCACTTAATTAAACAACAGCTAGCTAAACTTAGTCAAGAAGCAAATCTACATTGGTACCAAGCGCTCCCACTGTAGCCCTACTACGAATCAGGGTAAAACCGGGAACTAAAGAGAATTTAAGTCCATTTGGAATTTTGTTGGGGCGGCCGTAACCGATCCCAATACCGAGGGGAAGATCTCACCCAGTTAGGCGAAAATAATCTATAGAAATACATAATAATATTAGGAAATTCTAAACGAGAGCGATTGCAAGTGCCTAGAGAGTCTAGCCAGACGTTCTCTCTAACAGGAGTTCCGGTTCCGGTTAACACCTCTCTATTTAATAACCCCTGCTATGGAGTAGGTCATGATAAGAACAGCTTTAGATTTACATCACCTCTTGGGGTTGTGAAGAAGTTCGGAGCAAATTAGCCTCTCGGTTACCAAATTTGAAATGGATCAAAGAGCTGCTTGTACTCGTATTAGTTGATAGCTTATTTGTTTTATGTACGTGTTGTATAATTCGAGGTTCGCTATGGCGTTGTCAGAAGAATGGGGATGACTGTGTTACCTGGAAAAAGAGTAAGGTCAAACCTGAAGTCGCAACAGGGAGGTATTTTAATCGACGGACGAAGGAGAATGGTACGTTATAAGGGACTGCGAACGAATTCGCAAGGGTAATAGAAAAGGGGGGAAGTGAAACAGAAGATGTCTGCTTAATGACACTGTGATGTTACTGAGTTTAAATTTCTTTCACTTCTCTGCATCACCTGGCTTTTTCATTTTTCTTTCTCCAACTCTTTTAAAAGTTTGCCGTTTCTTTTATGTTTTATTCCCTTCTTTCCCTAACACCTATTGCTTTTTAAATGTTCTTGCCAGGCTTACTTTTGTTCCCTTTGTCTGTATTTTTAATTAGCTCTTGTCTTTCCTTAGCGCCCTCACTATTAAAACTTTCTTTCTACATCTCTGTTTACTGTCCCTATTTCACAATTTTTTCCTTATTTCTTTAATCCCTGTTGCTTTTAACATTTTCTACTTTTATCCCATCTTCTGTCTCTCTCTTCTGGTTTTTCTTTATTGTCATCGCATTTAAAATTGTCTCTCTATAGCTGTTTTACTCCACTGTCCCTATTTCTGTTTTTTCCTTTATTTCCCTAATGCCTATCACTTCTAACATGTACTTTCTGTGCCCTTCCATGTCTGTATCTTCAGTTATTTCTTGTCTTCCCTTAGTGCCACCCCTTCTTCAGTTTCCCTTCTACATCTCCATTTTAGTTCACCATCGCTGTCTTTAATTAAAGTCCTTAATCCCCATTGCTTTTCAAATTTTCTACTTTTATCTCGTCCGCTGTCGTTACTTATTAGTTATTTTCTCTTATTTTTTCCTAAGGGCACCGCTTTTTGTATTTCCTTTCTGCGTCTACTTTTATGTGGTTCGCTGTCCCCATTTTTCAATTTTTTTAGTCATCGTTCTTTTTGGTTTGAAATTTTGTTTCTCGGTGTACTTTTATCTCATTTTCTATCCCTACGTCTTTTTTCCCCGTTTCCTGTAACTTGCTGCTTCTAACATGTTCGTTCTAAATCTACTTTTATTAGGATGTAGCTCCCTTTTTTTCAGTTGGTTCCTGTCTCTCCTGTACCCCCTCACGTTTAGATTTTCTTTCCTCGTCTGTTTTTATCCACTTCAGCAGCTTCATTTTTTTAGCTCATTCTAGTGTGTCCCATACCTTGTCGCTTGTGAAATTTTCTTGCTATGTCTTTGCCTATTCAGGTTTTTTCCCTTTTTTAACTTTTTTTCCCCGTCTTAACGTCTTCATTTTCGAATAACAGAATCATTTAGGATGGAAAAGACACTTAAGATCATCGGGCCCAGCCGTAAACCTAACACGGCCAAGTCCACCACTAAACCGTGGCCTTAAGTGCCACATCCACGCGCCTTTTAAATACCTCCAGGAACGGTGAGGAACTTATGTTTTTATGCTTACTTTAACCTGGTTTTCTGTCCCGATTATTTACTCTTTTCCTGTCTGTCCTCTACCTCATCGTTTTTTAAATTTTCTGTGTCTGCTTTTATGGAGACGGCTAACCCTACGTTTTTATTACTTCCTGGCTATCCTGTGTGAAATCACTTCTGAATTTTTTTTCCCTATCTGTTTTCATCCAGTTCACTGTCTTTATTTCATTCCCGCCTCTGCTATACCCTGTCACTATTTAAATTTGCTTTCTGCCTTTGTTGATTTCTTCTGCTGCCCCATTGCCAAGTTTCTCCTTCTTTAACACCTTCGCTTTTGATAATTTTTTGTCTACTTTTATCTGGTCTTCTCTCCCTATTTGTTAGTTTTTTCCTCCCCTGCCTCATACCCTTTTTTTCTTTTTAAATTCTCTTTCTATATTTGCTTTTATCAAGATGTCTATTCTTTTCCAATTCTTTCTGTTTGTCACACACCCTGTCGCTTTTTAGATTTCCCTGGCGCGTCTCCCTTACCCCCTCCTCCCCCCCCCCCCCATTCCGGGGTTTTACGGGGTCTCCTTGGCGTGCTGTTATCTCTGGAGCGTGATTTGTACCCCTCTCGGTTTGTCAGAACATCTCCTCGGGCCATCCCTCTTCCTCAGAGCGGTCTTTCTGTCCTCTCCTCCATCTTGCTCACCTCCCGTCGGCCAGCGTCTCCCCGACGCCGCCTGTGCTCCGTTCAGATCCCCTCCCGAGTACCTCTGTGCCCTCCAGCCTTCTGCCGTCTCTCCGGCCGCCTCGGCACCCCTCTGATTTCCGCCACGACACTTCCTGCGAGTGACCCCACGTTCCGTAACCAGACTGTGAAACAGGACCTGAATTAATCGTAACTGCAGAGCGTAATGGCACATTTTCTCGTATTTTACCCTTACCGCCTTTCAGGCCGTGGCTGGAAACCTGCTACGCGTGGCGCGCAGGATGCGGCAGCAGCTTTGGCGGCGGATGGCGAGAGGCGAAGGCCAAAGCAGAGGCTGCGCGGCTCCCGTGCGCTGGGTTTATTGTTTTACTTAGGAGCGTGGCCGTTCGTCTTAAACTGTTTATGGTGTTCTCGCCCAGTGCAGCATTTTGCAATCAGCTGGTTTAAGGAAAACACGATGTCATCTCTGTCAAAGTTCTACATATTTTGGACGTGAAATATGAAACTGAGAACTTTAATCCTGGGTTTCCTGGGATTAGCTCTTGGAACTGCTTTAGAATCCCTTGTTTGTTGGCTCCCCGAAACTTACTGCTCATCTGCCGACTCTGCCCTGTACCATTTCACCTATTAATTTTTTCCCACGTTTCCCTCTCTGCGGCTCCCTCTCCCCGTTTTTTAATGCTTACTTGTGTTTCTTGTACCCTGCTGCATTTTAATTTCTCGCGCTACAGTTCCCTCCCTCTGGCACCCTGTCTCTGTGCTTTATTTCCTCCCTCTGTCCTGCACCCCGTCGCTGAAAAAACTTTCTTCCTATGTTTCCTTCTGTGCATCTCCCCGTCCCTATTTTTTCATTATTTCCTGTGGTTCTTGTACCCTGTTACTTTTAACATTTTCTCATTGCGGTTCCTTCTAGCCATCTCCCTGTTTGTTTAATATTCCCGTGTTTCTCATACCTGACCGCCACTTCTTTTTCCTTTCTGCCTTGTCCTCTGTCCGTCTCCCCGTCCCTGCGTTTTAATTCCTGTCCGTGTCTCTCGTACCCGGTTGCTTTTTAAAAGTTCTTCTACGTCTCCCTCTACCCGGCTCCCTTTCTCCGTTTTTTTGTTTGGGGTTTTTTTTTTTGGTTCCCCGCCCCTCCCCTTGTATTTCTTGCACCCCACCGCTACCTAATTTCTCCTTCAACGATTCCCTTTATCCAGCTTCCCTTTCCCGTACTTTTAACTCCTCCCTTTTTTCCGTATACCCTGTCCCTTTTTAAATTTTGTTTCAGTATTTCCTTCTATCCTCATTCCTGTTCCTATTTTTTAATTCTTTCCTGCTTTTCTCGTAGCCTGCCGCTTCTTAAAACGTCCTTCCGTCCCTCTACCCGATTCCTTGCCCCTGTTTTTTATCTCCTCCTCTGTCCCGCACCCAGTCACATTAATAACTTTCTATGTCTCCATTTATTTAGCTTCCTGTCCGCCTTTTTATTTTTTTTTCCTGTCTATCTCATACTCCGTCCATTTTAACTTGTGTTTCGATGGCTACTTTTCTGCGGTTCGCTGCCTGCATTTTGTAATTCTCCCTCGTCTGTCCCGTACCCTGACGCTGCTTCACGTTCCCATGTCTGCTTTTGTCGAGCTCCCCATCCGTGTCTTTTAACTCTTTCCCATGTCGTGTACCCCGTTGCTTTTTACATTTTTTTATGTGTCTGTTTTTCCACAGTCTTATTTTCAATTTATTCTCGTCTTTGCTAAAAGCCGTCACATTTTAAATTATTTTTCTTTCTACATCGAAGTTTATCCACCTCCCCGTCCCGTTTTTTGTTTTCCCATCTATGCTGTACCCCATCGCTTCTAAAATTTTCTTTCCGTGTCTACTTTAACCAATTCGCTGTCTATATTTTTTATTTGTTTCTCGTCCGTGCTGTACCCCGTCGCTTTTGAAATTTTCTTCCTATGTCTCTCTGTACTTTTCTGTCTATTGTCATTTTTAACTTTTTCTTGTTTTTCCTCAATGCTTCCGCTTTTATAATTTTCCTCCTATGTCACTCTCCATCACCCTACGCTTATTTTACTTTTTTTTCCTTGCCTTTCCTTAATGCCTTGGCTTTCAAAATTTCCTTTTTACATCAACTTTTATCCAGTTTTCTGTCCCCTTCCCCCCCCCCTCCCCAGCTTCTCCTTTACCCGGCTGCTTTTTACATGCTCTCTCCGTGTCCACTTTAACCAATTCACTGTCTGTCATTTTTATTTTTATTCCTGTCTGTCCCGAGCCCTGTCGCTCTTTCAGTTTCTGTTCTAGGTCTACTTTTATCAAGCTCCCTATCCATATTTTTTAGTTTATTCCTGTCCGTCGTGTACCCTGTCGCTTTTAGAACTGTATTTTCGTTTGTGGCTCTGTTATTTACCATCTCCTTGGGGTTTTTTAATTGTTTCTTGTCTCTTCTTAATGCCATTGCTTATTCCATTTTTCTTTCTTGACAACATTTGTGAGGTTTGCTGTCCCTAGTTTTTACTGCTTTCCCGTACCCCGCTGCTTTTTAAATCTTCTTTCTATGTCTCTCTTCATCTGGTTTCCTGTCCCCAGTCTTAAATTTTTTCCTGCGTTTCTAGTACCGTGCTCAACTTTTTAAACTGTATTCCCGCGCGTGCTAGTTTGGGCTCGGATGTAGAGTTAGTTTTCTTCGCGGTAGCTGGCGCGGGGCTACGTGTTGGATTTGCGCCGACACCCAGCGTCGATGACGCGGGGACACGCGCCGGGTCTCGCCGAGCGGCGCTTGCACAGCCTCAAGGGCTGTTCTGCTGCTCCCGCGGCCCCGCCGGCGAGTAGAGCGGGGGTGCGCGCGGGGTTGGGAGGGGACGCGGCCGGGACAGCGGACCCCCGGCTGCCCAAAGGGATGTTCCCGACCATACCACGCAGCGCTCGGCCAGCAAACCGGGGCTGGAGGTCGCGGGGGGCCTTAATGTCTTGACGTAACCCTGTCATGTACCACGTCGCTTTTAAAATTTTATTTCTACGTCTCCATTTATCCGGTTCCCTGTCCCGTGGTTTCGTTTTTTTGTTTTTGTTCCCCGTGTTTCCTGCCGCCCGTCGCTTTTTCTTTTCTCTTCCGCATCCCCCTCCGCATCGCTCCCTTTGGCGGGTTTTTAATGCCCTGACTCTGCGGCCCGTCCCCTTTCTATTTTTATGGCTCTGTCCAGCTGATGGTCTCTAATTTTTAATTCTTTCCCGTGTTTGTCCCTTTTCCCTTTCACTTTCCATGACTTCCTCTATCTGCCTTCCTGTCCCTTCACACACACACCCCCACACACCCCCTCCTTTTTTGTCTTAATTCCTTCTGCTCTGGTCCCCTCGAGCAGTTTTCTCTCTGTCTCCCGATACCCAGCTGCCTGTCGCGGTACCCGCCGCTCCCAGGCCCGGCGCCGCTCGTTCTCGCTGTCCCTCCCAGCTCTCTCCCCCGCTCTCTCCCCCTCTTCTTTATCGCTCCCTCTCCCCCCTCCCCGCGCTGCAGTTCTCCCTCTTCCTCTGCCTCGACACGCACGTCCGGCTCCCGCCCCCGGCCTGGCTCCCCGTCCCTCGCCTCTTCTCTCCCCGCCTCTGCGCCTCCTCCCGTTTCCCTCTCCCCTCCTCCCCCTCCGCCCGGCCGCCGTTGGGCACCGAGCCCGGGCGGCAGCTCCCGGTGCGCCCGAGGGAACAAACCTGCGCCGCCCGCTTTGCGCGCCTGAGTGCGTTCCTCCGCCGCGGGGCCGGGCCCAGGCCCAGGGCAGGGGCTCCCGTGCCGTTGGCGGGGGCGGCGGCCGCTTGTTCCCGAGGGGCTGCAGCTGCGGGCCCGACGCTCGAAGCGGGCTGCAGGCGCGGCTGAGGCCGGCGCTGGCCCTGCCGTGCCCCGGGGGCGCCGCCCGGGCCCGCCCGCCGGCGGGAGCCGGCTGAGGAGCGGCGCGAAGGCCGTTCCGCAGGCAGCCGCCTGCAGCGAGGAAGGGCCGGGCCCCGCGGCGAGGTGGGAGTCCTCCCGCCCCCGCGGGAGCACGGCGCCGGCCGCGCGTCCCTACAGCCTCGCGGCGCCTCTCCCGGAGGACCGAGGCGGGGGGGGGGGCGGCGCGCAGGCAGAGACGCCTCACGGCGCACGCGCGCACCTCGCTCCGCCTGGTCTCTGCCCGCCTCCGGGCCGGGCCCCGCCCCCGCGGGGCGGTGCTGTTGTCCCACACACGGTTCTTCCGCCGGTGCGCGGGCAGGTGGCGAACACGCGGAGCCGGGGTGTTGGCTTTTCTTCCGGCTGCGCGCAGAGCTCGCACCCCTCGGGCCACACTCGGGCCATGTGGCTACGCTCCGCGCAGCAGTTACCGGTGTTTTCAACGGTTGGCTCCGTCGCCCTCGTTCCCCTCGGTTCTCGCCAGCCTCGTCTCCGCTTAAAGTCACAGCGTCCTCCTTTCTTCCCGGACGTGCTGAGCGAGGAGGGGGCTTTCCCCACCTGGGGGCAGGTTGCTATTATGCCAATTAGATGTCAATTAGATGTTAATTAGGACAGTTCCCTCAAGGTTCTGGAGCGGTGCTGCTTTTGTCATTATCTTGTTCCTCCCCTCAAGGTTGCACCTCGCAGTGAACTGCTCACAGAGACTAAATGATGCCCCCAGCTTCGTTCCTCGCGCACCTCGAGCAGTGCGGGCGGGAGCGTTGCTGCCGCGGCGTCGGGTCAGAGCCGCGCTCTCCAATGGCGGCGCGTGAGTTCCGCCTGCCCGGCTCTGCCTCGAGCGCGTGATGGCGCATGCTCTGCCTGAGCAGCCGGGAAAATGACTCGGAAACGACCCGCTTGTTGCGAGCGAAGCAGATGCGACGCAAGTGGGGCGTTCGGGCGGCTTTTGTAGCCTGACGTCAGCCTGCGTTCCGAGTCACGCTTGCACGTGCGCGCGCAAAACGAACGCGTGCCTGTGCAACAAGCTCCTGCTGCAGCAGAGGGATCGGGAGTCCGTGGCAGCGGTCAGCCGGGCCTGGGTGCGGCGGCTTCAGCCGGTCGTCGCGTACCGGTGTTCTTCCCGCCACCCTACGCCGGCGGGTTTCTTTAGGTGTACGCGGTGCTTAGGCGTCCTCGGCCGTCACTTAGGCCGGGCTAGCAGAGCAGGCGTCCCGAGTGACCCTTCCCCACACCGTTCCCCGCTCTCCCGCCCACGCCAGCGCTGCTGCGCCCGGTGTCCCTGTCCCCTGCTTCCACTTCTGCCTCTGCCCACCCCCGGCCCAGCGCGGGCGTCGTCGGGCTCGTTAATCGTGGCTGCCTCGGGGCTCGCGAAACGGATCGCGTGCAGGAGCGGCCGGCCTCGCGGTGAGTCCCTGCAACCGCCTGGCTGCCGGGGGGGGCCGCTGCCTCGCGCTCGCCGTGCGAGTGCGCCGAGGGCTCCCCTCGTGCCTTCCGGTCCTAATCCGTCACAGCCGGCCAGGATCTTCTTTCCCAGGTGTGCTTCTAACGACAGGCCCAGGAAAGGACAGGGCCGCGTGAGCGATGGACGCTGTCGCTCCCGGGTGCGCCGCACCTGACGTACACGGGCAGTCGAATGTCTAGGGCTTGTTCAGTGGGCCTGACCATGTGGGAGATGTGGGGCCCAAATACTGAATGGCCAGAGGAATCTGGTGCCATCAGTCTGGACGCAGGTGATCCTTCCTTTGGAGGCGGTTACAAATTCTGAATCCTCCTAATCCCGTTTTTATGGTATTGTGGGCGGTGCGGGAAAAGGATAAAATGCAGCTACTTCCCAGCTCCAGGCTGGAATACCCAGGAGCCTGATGTCACGTTCAGCTGGCGTTAAGCCCTCACCAAAATTCACCTTGGCTCTGAGCCCTGCTGAAAATTGGCACGGCTGGAGCTGTAGCACTACCAGCTATCGTACCGTGTCCTGTGCGGCTCTCACTGTTCCTTTGCTCTTCCCTGTGTGCCAGAGATTCCGGCAGCACCTGGGAAGAGCTGACAGCAGCACCAGGTAACGGGAAGCTGACCCTGTTTTGACCAGCTCGTGTGAGGTCTGTGCTGCTCTTGTTGGAGAGTGTTCGGTCTGGGCTACTTCTCGTTGCCATTCGACTCGCCGTGCCTGTAGGAGGACTGGAATCGGGCACGTTATCCGGTGCCTCATTTATCTGAGGAAAGCGAAAGAACTCCTGTAAAAGGCAACTGGCGCGTGAAGTAACCTCCCTGATGCGCTTCCTTTGGACCATGTACGGGCAGCGCTCTGTTTCTAAAGTTTCAGTTATGTCGGTGAGTGCGACTACGGTCACCTCTTTCTTTGTACGAATAGAGGGGACCAGAGGGCCAGGAAAGGGCACGGCGAGACCCTTCAGCTCTCAGCGATTAGCCAAACAGCAAACCAGGAATACTTTTGTTCTGTCTGTCAGTTGTCAGGAGGCCGTACCTGTTGTTGGGTAACAACTGGGAGGATGAACACCTACTTCTTAATTTCCAGATCTGAGTGCCACAGTCACTCTATACCGGGTTACCGTTTAGGAAAAGTCAGAAAGCTTCGCTAAGTAAAACGTGACCTAGTGGATGAGGGAAAGGCTATGGGTGTTGTCCACCCGGACTTTAGTAAAGCCTTTGGCACCCTCTCCCACAGCATTCTCCTGGAGAAAGTGGTGGCTCGTGGCTTCGACAGGTTCACTCTCTGCTGGGTAAAGAACTAGTTCTTTGATTTCGCCACAGTCAGGAGCAGCAAAATCTCTCCTCAAGGTTAACCTCCACAGACACGTCCTTCTACAGCTGACAAGACACTAGATGTTTGAGGAGGTAGGGGGTGATTAGGAGTTTGGTTTTGGTTTGAATTTTTTTTATGCCCCAATTTCAGTTACAAATTAAGGAAAAAAAAATATAGGAACACAGACACACATAAAACTTTCCTCAGGAAAATAGCACAGGGAACTGGGAAAAAAGAGAGCTGGAGAGCAAGAAGAACAGCAATGAGCACGGAAAGAAGGGGGTGGGTGGGTGGGTGGGGTAGTCCAAAATAGGGTCATCAGGGAGCCAGAGACAGCGAGAGGGAGAACGGACAAAAGCGACAGGCGCTGCAGGGGGGAGAGGGAGGAATGAATGAGCAGGGACAGCCAGCCAGCCAGCGACGGAGAAAGGCAAGAGACCGCACAGGCGACAGCGCGGAGAGGGAGGAATGAAAAGTGAGGGACAGGGAGCTGGGAGAGCAGAGGCGGAGAAAGAAACGGCATCACAACGTGCTACGCGGCCAAGAAGGAAGAAACGGGGACGGGGAGCCAGACAAAGAGAGCCAGGGCAAGAAAAAGTATGGACAGAGAGAGAGGAACGGAAAAATGGGGTTCCGGAGCCAGGCAGAGAGAGAGATGGTGAAAGAAAACGATAGTGACGGGCTACAGGGAGGAGAGGAAGGAGTGAAAAGGTAGGGGCGAGGAGCCAGACGCAGAGAGAACCGTGCCTCCGTGCTCTGAACGAGAGGCCCGTCTGGAAATGGAAAGTGCAGATACTAAATTTAATAAAATAATGAGGAACACGACATAGCGGAGACTTGACCAAGCGTAGCACAAAATGTAACATACACTACCCTGCGCCGTCAACTGCTGCAGCCCAGCATCTAATGGCAGGCTTAGTTTCTATTTTCCAAGGAGAGTACCACAAAAATGTAATTTTCAGATTATACAAATATTTTATCAGATGATGCAAAAACGGTAACTAAAGTTGCCTTACAGATCTACGTGAATACATAACAGCAGCAGGAAATTGCTAGACTACAAAACACTCAGCCTTCAAAGTCCACAGAAGGACATTAGGTCTTGTAAATAATCAAAGACCCTGATGCTGACACATCTCCGCAACATGTGAGCCGCAGCGTATTTTGTTCTTTCCAGGTTTAATGAATTCATTCATTTGGGGGGGGTTATATTTGTTGGGGGTTTGTGAAGAAGGAAGTTCTTTACCTCTGCTTATGTCTTAATTCTGCCATTCCAATGCAAATCGTAACAGCTTTGTCTTTCAGTGCGTTAACCCTCAGCATCTATTTCCACAATTTCCTAACCAGCTCCATCTAGTACTTTCCATTCCCTTCCGAGCACAGGACTGTGCCACCTGTGATGCGACACATAAGGGACTCTACAACAATTCCAAGAGCTAATCCCAGGAAACCCAGGATTAAAGTTCTCAGTTTCATATTTGATTTTCAGAATATTTAGAACTTTGACGGATATGACATCACGTTTTCCTTAAACCAGCTGATTGCAAAATGCTGCACTGGGCGAGAACACCATAAACAGTTTAAGACGAACGGCCACGCTCCTAAGTAAAACAATAAACCCAGAGCACGGGATCCGCGCAGCCTCTGCTTTGGCCTTTGCCTCTCGCCATCCACCGCCAAAGCTGCTGCCGCATCCTGCGCGCCACGCGTAGCAGGTTTCCAGCCACGGCCTGAAAGGCGGTAAGGGTAAAATACGAGAAAATGTGCCATTACGCTCTGCAGTTACGGTTAATTCAGGTCCTGGTTTACAGTCCGGTTACGGAGTAAAGCTGCAGACTTTACATCACGTATTTGCCATTCAATATGCCAGATGTATAAAAAAGCCAGATACTTTAGAAAGTGGCACAAAGCTAATTCACAACCATCACATGAAGGACAGCTATAGGAGTAATAATAATAAAAAAAAGACACTGATTAGCCTCACTATTTTCAGCAGATGACTATCTCAGCCACTTGATGGTCAGTCCTGGCAACAAATGCATCTGTTACAACCAAACGGGTGCCTTCCCTGCTCTCGCTACCCCTTGATTTTAGATATAAATAGCCTTTAAAACAATCAGGTCTGCTCCAGGAACAGAAACCAAAGGTTATTAACTACTGTGGCATGCTGTAATGATCAGAGATTTGATGTGTTTTCCTGGAAACAAAGTTGAATGCAGAAACAACGCAAAGACCCAAGCACAGAATATGAGCTAGGATCCTGGCGTACAAGCTGGTGTAGACAGAAACGTTACAGAAAAGAAGGCTAACTGGAAAGTCCTCGTTTTGCAAATGCTTACACGCTTACCAATCCATTACTTGAATCCACTAGCTTCGGATACAGTAAAGCCTGCGAGAGTAACTGTCGCGGTCTGCTTGGTAGATTCACCTGTGACTCAGTTCGCTGCCTACTCAATATTTTCCCTTTCTGTCAAAAGGAATTGGTTTACCAAATGAAGCTCACATCGTTCATCATCGCTTTTATGGGAAACTGGCATAAAAAAAAAAGAAAAGAATTTTCCTTAGGGTGAAAGAGGGAAAATGTTGTGTGGCCAAAAGATCAAATGCAAGTCCACTCACGCCCTAAGAAGTTAAGACCTCCTCTCCTATAACAATTCCCCACACAGAGCTCTAGAGAACGAGAACCTTGTTTTGCTAGTTCTTGGATTTCGCCCACAGTCAGGAACAAAAAAAATGTCTCCTCAAGGTTAACTGACAGAGACACGTCATTCTACAGCTGACAAGACACTAGGTGTTTGAGGAGGTAGGGGGTGATTAGGAGTTTGGGTTTGGTTTGAATTTTTTTTACGCCCCAATTTCATTACAAATTAAGGAGAAAAAAAAAGAAGAAATATATGCACACAGACACACGTAAAACTTTCCTCGCGTTTGGTTCCTTCCACAGTAGTCATCATGCATTCAAAATGAAGGCGCATCGCTGTGCAAAGCAACGTACCACTTCTCCGCATTATTCAGAGGCGACACAGAAGTTCAACACACGAGTTCTGCGAGGACACAAAAGGGAAAAAACCACACACCATCTAGTTTCCTGCCCACTGAGAAACTGGAAAGCAGATTAAAAAAGGCAAGACATACAAGAAAAGATCCATGGCATTAAGAACTCTATTTTCTTGGTTAATATTGGTAACTGTTCCTGGGATTTCTTTGTAAAAAGAAACACAAAAGAATTAGACTATGATCAATGAGAACTAAGCCAGCAGGGTAAAAACCCAAACCCACCCAACACATACACAACTTGAACTCCTCAAAAACAGCTTCCAACCATTTCCTTAGAGGAAAAACGGGGAACATGCAGTTACTGGAGAATTCACTAGTTATGCTTTTCTGCGACTCTCCCCACCTACATTTGGGGAGAAGACTATAAAACAAGTTCACAGTGAATGAGGTCCTTTAAACTAAAAATAGATTTAACTTATGAAAAGTATTTTACTTTTATATCAGAAAGCACTACAGTTTTTTACATTGCAAGTCATGAAAGTTTTGGTATTTCCTTGAATGCTCAGCAATTTACAACAAATGATTACAGATGGACAAAAGAAAAAAGCCAACCACCACAAAAATTCTTTCCTAAGCTTCTTGATTATAAAAGAAATCTAAAAAATACAGTGTACCCTTACAAGCCCTGAGCTCACAAAGAAAGCAAAGAACAAATATGAGCTGCATTATAAAAATCTCAATTTTTATGCCAGTCTCATGATTACAGTAGGCACTATTCAGGATATAAAAACATTTGGAGTTTGCCTACTCATGGGTCTTCCATAGCTTTCAGGGAAGCTTTCAAAGAGAAGCAGAAGTCTAACTCATCACCAACCAACTACTACTGTAGCAAGCCATCCTTTCTAAATCTGTCACACAGAATGCATGATTTTTACTTCAGATACATGTATTCATAAGCTCTACACACACACCTCTTCTGTGGACAGGAGTGGATGTTCTCCAAACACAGGCAGGAAAACAGGAACACAGAGGATTCACTGGAATTGCTACAACTGCTGAGCTAAGTGAGAAACACCCTTGATAACCATTTCCCCCCAGTGGTTTGTGACTGCAGCACCACTGGCACTTAGTCATAAGCTTGAGACTTTTGCCTTAGTATTAAAAAAACAAACCACGGATCCACAGCTCCGCTCCCCTGGACGGTCCCATATCTTCCCGCACAAGGAAGAAAACTGCCTCTAGGACTGTCCCTACAGCTTTACAAGCCCCACTCCGAGAGGCAGTGGGACCTGATGGAGGAACAATGATGATTAAGGTGCCCTTTTCCACCACTGATCTAGGAGAATGGAGAAAAGTTGCAAGAGACTATAGAAGCGACCTGGTGAGTGTTAGTAAGCATTTTCAGTTCATGGTAAAACAACATAATCCAGACTGGAAAGGTATACAGTTGCTCTTAGAGTATATGACAGAAACAGAAAAGCAATTAATTTTGAAAACAGCAGAGAATTTAGCTGAAGACCATTACAAGATCACGGGGGGGATGTCAAAGAATATTTCCCCTCCGAGACCCAAAATGGGACACTAATAAATCTGCCCATATGGAGAGGCTACAGGAATATCAAGACTGGATTTTGAAGGGAATGGAAAGGGCTATTCCCAAAACCACAAACTGGTCAGCTCTATATGCAGTTAAACAAGGTCCTTCTGAGTCCCCATCCGAGTTCCTGGATCGATTGAGGGATGTAATGTGCCGTAGCACACCGCTGGATCCTGGGTCAGAGGTAGGAATACAACAAATAGTCTCCCTGTTCTTGGGTCAGTCTACGGGGGACAAACTCCAGAAGCTGCGCCCTACAGAAGGTAGAAATCTGGAAGTGTTGCTGGGTGAAGCGTGGAGAGTATTTAGTAATAGAGAGGAAGAATATAGACAAGGGCAAAGAAGAAGGATAGCAGTTGTCAGGGAAGAGGAGGAAGAGAGGCCTAGACGAGAACCGTCTTGATTAGGTAAGGATCAATGTGCGTTGTGTAAGAAGTTTGGTCATTGGAAAGGAGGATGTCCAAGAAACAAGGCAAAGAGGCGAAGCCACCAGACAGGAAGAATAGTAGCCCATGTGAAAAAGGATTGACAGGGACCTGGGGAATGTACCCTAGCAGATCCACTGGTTATAATGAGGCTGGGGAAGGAAGAACAAGAAGTAGAATTTTTGGTTGACACAGGGGCAACATACTTGGTTTTACATCAAGCCTTGATGCCCCTGGGAAACGACTATATCATGGTAAAAGGAGCGACTGGCCAAAGTGAAAAGGCATATTTTTGTAAACCTTTGAAGTATAAATTGGGAAAACAATGGGGTATCCACAAATTCCTACATAGGCCCAACTCCCCAAAGCCACTTTTGGGAAGAGATTTGTTAGAACAATTGGGTGCAAAAATTAGATTTGAAAAAGGAGAAATTACTCTGGAAGTAAAAGATCAGCAATATATCCAGATACTGAGTCTATTCTTAACCGGTCTCCCCGCAGAAGGGAAGGTAAGGAAGGAATTCGGCCAGTGATTGAAAGATTTTTATAAATAGGATTACTGAAAAACTGTGAGTCTGATTTCAACACCCCTGTATTACCTGTTCGTAAACCTGACGGGTTGTATAGTGTGGTCCAGGATCTACGGGCCGTAAATAAAATAACTGAGGACCTTTACCCCGTAGTAGCAAATCCATATACCCTGTTGACCGTCTTAACACCTGAACTAACTTGGTTTACTGTTTTAGATCTGAAGGATGCCTTCTTTTGCCTCCCTCTCCATGAAGCCAGCCAAAAATTATTTGCATTTGAATGGGAATACCCCAAAAGTGGTCGCAAGACTCAGCTCACTTGGACGGTGTTGCCACAAGGATTTACGAACAGTCTACCATCTTTGGCAATGAGCTCGCAAAAGACTTGGAATCTTGGGAAATACTGTCTGGAGAAAGGAAACTGTTACGATACGATTGTATGATCTGGACGGGCAAAGAGAGCACACGAGCCTTTGAGCTACTAAAGAAAGCTTTGGTGTCGGCTCCGGCCTTAGAGCTCCCCGATGTGAGTAAACCGTTTCTTTCTCTTTTCCCACGAGAAACAGGGAATTGCTCTGGGAATATTAGCACAAGATCTGGGCCCCTATCGACGAGCAGTTACCTACTTTTCCAAACAGTTAGACGCAACTGCGAAGAGTTGGCTCCGGGGTGTTGGAAGGCACAACACAAACTTCCTCCGGTCACTCTGACACCTTGAACACAGAAACCAACACAGTTTAATAGGAAGAATCTCACTTTCTCACAGAAACCACCTTTTACATTACATCTTTTCATCCCGTAAGAAAGCATGTGTCCCTACATTACGTACATAGTTACCCACCAAAACCGCCAACGTCATACAACGTATCCCGCGATACAACGTATCCCGCGATACGGAGGGGTTTGCGCAGCCCCCGCTCTCTGTGCACCTCACAGACCTCTGCGCTTTCTGCTTCTGCCCCTGGTGCTGGCGACTCTGTGGCCGATGCACCGGCAAGCCCAGCCGCATCCTCCTCCTCCTCAGAGAGTCCCGGGCCGTGCTCAATGAGCGATTGCTATGAACGTACTTTAAAAAGCCCTTTTTATAGCCCGACACAACACTGGCCAATTTCAACTCTAGCTGAGCTTTGCCCTTTTCTGTTCTCTCCTTACACGTATGAACTACAGCTCTGTGATCTTCCTGCCAACCCGGACCTTGGTCCCAGGGATCATAACATTCCTTTTTCCACCTGAGTTGAAAAAGGAGGTCCCTGTTCAGCCAAGGTGGTCTTCTGCCAGCTTGTTTGACTTAAGACTCCACGAGATTGCCTGCTCCCGTGCTTGCAGAAGGTGGTTCTGAAAAACTAAGCTGCTCTATGAGCCCTAAGCCCTCCAAAGCAGCTTCGTAGGGGACACTGCAGACTAGCTCTCTGAGTAGCTTCAAGTTTGCTCTCCTGAAAAGCAAGGTAGCAACTCCTCTGAGCTGTATCTCATTACACTCAAAAGTTTAAACTCCCCTGTTTGGTGATCACTGTGATCCCATCTCCTACGAGTCCTTCTCCATACACAAACAGGAGGGACTAAGAGATCTGTTGGGTAGATAAGCAGCCATGGGGAACCACGGTGAGCAGTGGAGTGAGCTGCTGCATGGGCTACGTGCTTTCCGAGTGCGAAGCCAGCCCCTGGCTCAGTGAGTGCCTGGGAAAGGGAGTCTGCAGCCGTGAATGACAGAGCCGGCCAGCAGGACAGCTGGCAGCCTTCACTCGGGCATTGCCTACCTTGTGACTGGCTATACCTGTGATGATGTTAATGCTCTTTGTACACAGGTCTGTTGCGTTGTGCTGTGTTGCGAAGCAGACTTGCAGAGGCGTGCCCTGTCTGCCCATCGGGACTCAAGGCACATTTCCTCCAAGCGCAGCAGCCAGGCTTTGGGCAGCCTCGCCTCATGCTGCTTTTGACATTGCCAACCAGGATCAAGTTTCTAGCCTCGGGTTTTCATGTAGGAACCAATTAGTGAACAAGTCCTGTTTTAATGGAGTGGCAACTCAAACAGTATTACGCTGGTAGAAAGCCTTCAGGAAAAGACTGGTGTCCTGTGGATCTCGCAGTAAGGCAGCCAGCAGCTCTGTTTCTGCTATAGCTACAAACATCCACGAGTGAAACAACCGCAGCTTTTTAATACAGTTACAGAGGTTTACACTTTTCTTTGCAGACACAAAGCATGCTTTTGTCTTGAACTTTTCATTAGTCTGAAAAAAAGATCATTGGTAGTATAGGATACCATGCTGTTTATTAAATGTACATAAATTAACATCTACACAGAAAGGATGTTTTCCTCATCAGAAACAATGCTGAAACGATGAGCAACTCTGAAAAGACAGGTACATAAGGCTCCCGTGCACAAACCCCAAAGCTTCAAAGGAGAAAGGTGAAAGAGCGCTACATCCTTATGTCACAGGACAACCTGTGATTAACCCGAGTTATGGACACTGTCACATCATAGGTAGTTGGGGCCAGTTCAGATCCCCTGCCTTCTAGATCAGCCGCCTTGATGAGCTGGGTGTTTCAACTGTTATAAAGCTGCAGAATCAACCAGAATGGACACTGAAATGACTGTACTGGCTACAGAATGGCTAGAATAAATATGGGGGTGTGTCCAGATTTTTCCGGTCCTGGAGGGTGGGTGGGATTTGGGGCACCATGTAAGCTGGCTTTTTTAACTCCTCCTTCCCATCAGTCCCTAGGCACAGGCACGTGTTGTGGCTGAAAGCAAAGCATCACCACTCCAGTTCTGATTGACAGAAAGGGGGGTGTTTGCGTCGGTCCAGAGAGCGCTGATGGGTCGGAGAAGTAAGAGCGGAGTTTTTCATGTAGCTAACCTGGAGTTAACTCAGCTAATGGAAACTGCAAGCCAGTCATGTTTGATCAAGAATACTAAGAAAGGGTATTGTGCTGTGTGCTGCATACAAGGACTTGCACCGACCAAAGGGCAGCAATGGGTGCTCCCTTCTTGTATGCAGCAAGGTGGTGCAGCGTCTCTCTGCCAAGAATGAGTAGCGGCAAAGAAAACCTGGAGGGTTTTATAGTCTGGAACATGCTGTCCAGCGTGTCCCTCGTGTCCCTCTCAGATGATATACACCTCCACGCCCAGCACGCCCCATGGAATCTGCAGGTGACATGCCAGCTCCCCACGGGGGCAGCTGTGCCGGCTTGTGGGCTTTTGCTGACGGAGCCGAGGAGTGAGCCAGCAAGGCCTCCCGCCAGGGCTGGGCTGGGTCTGAGGGCGGTGCGGGGCCGCTCCGGCGTCGCGGTGCCCGAGTGAAATGTGCCGGCCGGAGCAGAAGGGCGCGGTGCCTCCCTCCTCGCCCCCGCCGAGGTGGTGCTGGGGCTGCATCGCGCCCCTCAAAGCCCAGGCAGCAGAGCTCATGCGGGCAATCCAGGCAGCAGAAAAAAATCGGCACCTGCAAGAAGAGAGTCCAAAGTGCTGATGAAACCATGAAGGCAGGAAGAGGCACGACTTTGTGCCCCGTTCTTTGGGCAGTGTGCTGTCCAAGGGGCAGTTCCTGGCACACGAGAGGGAACCCTCCCTGGCAGTGGCTACGGCACGGCTTTGTCCCCTTCTCCACACGTGTGACACCCTCAGAGCTCTGCAAGTTGACAGAGATGTGCAGCACTGCTATGCTAGGCAGCAGGGCTGGGCAGGGCAGCTGTGCTGTGGTCCTTTCCAAAAGCCGAGCAGCAGCATGCCTCACTGTCCCTTGCTAGAAAGCCAGGCTTGAAGGCAAAACACGCTGCTTTGGTATTGTTTGGTTGTTTTCTTCTTCCCTCAGTTGTCTCAGGTGCAACGTGAGCTTTTTACGAAGTGCCAGTACCTCAGGGTCTACAGCTACGTGACACAGCTCCTTGCTGCGTCTTTGGGATTCAGACACCAGCAGCCAGTGCTGGGCTTGCCAGCTGACATGAACAGAAAAGGCCTCTTTCTGTAGGCAGCGGGTCAAAGAGCTCAAAAAATTGCTATGAGCCTTGTGACTCTGCTGGGGTGTTGCTCAGCCTTGCACAAACAGAGCTGCCACAAGTGCCGAAGGAGAGCTGCCAACGCTGGAGTGATATGTTCCTCCTGACAGACACGCTCTCCCACGGGCAGCTGCGGGCTTCCTGCCCGGTGCCATCTCTGCGCACCTCAGAAATATTGCCCATAGTCGGAGCAGTGTTCGGAGCTTTGAAAAATGGGCAGCAGAGCCTGCTACACACCTGGGCTCCTCGTTCTTCTTGCCTGCCTGGATGTCCTCAGTTGCCCATCCCGCAGAGCTCTGCTCCCAACTTGCTCCTCTCGCTGTCCAGTAGCCCGTTGCTCCCCTCTTCACAGGTTGCTCTTCTCGAGCCTGGCAAACTTTCCATTCAATGTATTGTTAGACAGGTCAAGCCATGATAAACGTGAACCAATTCTGCTCTTAAGCAAACCTAGCTCATTTTACCTTGTCCCCCCAGAGGAGCTCTCCAGGTGTTCACTTTCTGGAGGGACTGGAGGCACCTGCAATGGAAATGTGCAAGTTAACGGGTGGCAAGGACCTTCCTGCCCAATTGCTACCTTAGCTCGGAAAGGCACAGCCCTTGGATGGGTTTGCTCAGCCCACCTGAGCCAGTTCTGGTGGCATCACCGCACAAACCGCCATGGCCATCCTGCACCACCCTTCCTCTGCACCTTTGCAGAGCTGCCGGCTAGTGGGTGACCTTGCTTGTCCCTGCGGCAGCACTCTCAACTTCTGACAGTGCTGTCACCCTCTTTGTGGCCCTGACATACCGCTGCTGCTTCTGCTTCCACCTCTGGTGCTGGCAACTCCTTGGCCGACGTGCCGGCAAGCCCAGCCACATCCTCCTCCTCCTCAAAGAGCTGCGGGGGACAGAGGAGGACAGTTGCTTGGCTGGGGACAGGCCCCGGGGCCGGTGAGCCTTCCTCCGGGCCAGGAGCGAGCGTGGGCGGCTCTGCTTTCACTAGGGCAGGACGCAGGGGTGGCTGGAGGTGGGGGAGGTGGGGCGGAGCCAGCTTGGTCCCCGAGCCCCAGCTGAGGTCCCTCTGCTGGGGACAGCGCCTCTGCGCAGGAGCCAGCGCCACAGGCACCCCTCGGCCAGGCTGGCTTACCTGGAGGGGCTGGGGCAGCGTGCCGTCCTGGCTGTGGAGAGCTGCCAGGGGCCGGTCGAAGAGACCCGCCCTGCCGGCACAGCCCGACTGCCCGGGCGCCTCCGCAGCGGCCAAGGTCCCTCGCCGCGCAAAGGGCCAGGGCAGCCCCCTCGTCCTGCTGCGGGTCCCGCCTGCCGCCAGGGAAAACAGAGCAGAGAGCCATGGAGGGCAAGCGCCAGGTGAATGCTGCCCGAGCCTCTGCGTGCTGGGCGTCTCCGCCAACAGTGAGGGAGAGGCGTGGCTGGGGAACGAGGCGCCCCGGGGGCTCAGCTCTCTGTGGCCGTGCCCTGCGGGAATGGCAGCAGTAGCCCCCAAGCAGCGCGGGTGCCGCCTGCCAGCGCAGGAGAGAGGGGCCGTCCTGCCCCCGTCTCCTCCAAACTCACCGTCCGAGTGGCCACGTCCACCTTGGCTGCCGGAGGGGACGGGAGGTGGCCGCTGCTGGGCACCAGCCTGCAAGAAATGCGCTGCGCTCAGCAAGCAGCCCCGCAGCACGAAGGGCCCCTGGCGAGCTGCATCGGCCGCGGGCCATGAGTGAGATGTGGGGACGGCCGAGATGGCGGCCCGGGGGCTCCTCACCTCTGCCAGGCCCTCGACCAGCCTCTCCAGGCTGCTGGCGTTGAGTGTTTTGGCCTGGGCAAGGGGAGAAGAGCAGCAGGTGAGAAGCCATGGGGCTGGTGCGGGGTTGGAGCAGCCCCTGGGGCAGAGCGGGGCCAGGAGGGAGACTCACGGCATTGCGGCTGCGCAGCTCCTTCAGCAGGAGCTGGATGGAGGGCAGCTGGGTGACGCGGGCTCCCTGCACTCCTTCTGCTGGCCTGTGCACGGGGCAGGGGCAGAGAAAGAGCTGTGTGAGACCCAAGCTGCCTCTTCCCTCGCCTGCCAGCCTGGGGAGCCCTTCCAAGCTGCCCCGAAGCAGCTGGGCACCGCCCGGCCGTCGAGCGGAGAGCAGTGGCAAGGGGGGAGGACGGGGCTGGGCGAAGCAGCTCCGCTAGATCTGCCCGCTCCAGAGCTGCCCGCAGCCGTGGGGGCAACTCTCCCCAGCTCAGGAGCGGCGTTTCCGCATCGTACGGCTACGGCTAGAGCATCCCCCCGTGCTGTGAGCACGGGTGCCCCAAGCTGCGCTGCCAGGCAGGGCTTACCCACGGAGCGCGCTGAGCCAGAGCTCCTTCAGCGAGCGGGAACTGCAGGAAAGAGAGGAGAAAGAGCCTGAGCGCCCGCTGCTGCCCAGCCCACGGGCAGAGGCGGGCGCCGGTACAGCCCTGCCCCGTGGGGATGGTCGCAGAGGCAGGAGGAAGCCGCGTGGGGCCGGACAGAAGCGCTGCCCCGTCCTGCCGGGGGATGTGGCACCGACACTCACCAGAAGGTGACGACGCAGAAGCCGTAGGGCCAGGCGAGGACGAGGGACTTGGTGGCCCTGTCTTCCTCCTCCTGGGCGGCATCCCCGGCCGCCCTCTTGCCGCCGCTCAGCACCCACAGCCGGCGCAGGGCCAGGCAGAGCTGCGGGCGCGGGGCGCTGCCACGTCTGCAGAGAGGAGCGGCAGGGAGTGACCTGGAGGTGGCCGAGCCCGGCGGCTGCCCTCTGGCCTCCGCCTGCCCCGCGCACGGCCACGGGTGCAGCCAGCAGCAGGGTGCCGGGGCCTGGGGCTGCTCCTTGGGCGTCCCTGCCCCGGTGCCGGGGCCAGGCCTTAGGAGGAAAGGCAGCCGGGGTCTTACTTGGCCTTGGCGATGATCAAGGTGTCGCTGAAGAGGAGGAGGTGCCTCTTCCTCGTCCCGCGGCCCTGCGTCACCCGCACGCGCTGGTGGAGCAGCGGCTCGGCTGATGCCGGGCCGGGCGCGCACTGCTGCTCGGGGCCAGGGTAGACCCTGCAGAGCAGGCGGCAAAGGGCGTGAGAAAGGCGGCTGCTGCAGGGCCCGGCTGCGCCGGCGTGTCCCCGAGCCGCGGGGGGAGCCCACCTGGAGCCGTAGCAGCAGTTCAGCTGGCCCATCGTGCCGGGGCCAGGGGAGTCCTCGCGCCGGACACGCTGCTGGGGCTCCGGAGAGCTCCCAGCCGGCTGGAGCGAGGCTGCTGAGGGGGTCCCGGTGCCGGGTAGTGCCGCTGGGTGAGAGCTGGTCTCTCCCTGGAGCTGCCGGGTGCTGGCAGAGCCGTGCCTGCAGGCACTGTGGCCGTTGCCGGGCCAGCGCCGCGACATCACAGCTGCCATTCCAAGCCCGGGGGGGGGGCTGGGGGGCGGGGCTGGGGGAGGGGCTCCTGTCTCTCTCGGCCTGGGGAGCCCGGGCCTGGGCACAGCACTGCGGGCATGGCCTCAGCAGCGCTGAGCAGAGGGCAAGGCTCCCCTCCCTCCAGCTGCTGGCAAGGCTTTGCCCAGCGCAGCCCAGGGCACCGCCGCCCGCCGCCTTTGGCCAAGGGCACGGTGCTGGCTGCTGCTCAGCTTGGTGTCCAGCAGGACCCACGGGCCTTTTCTGCCACGCCGCTTTCCAGAAGCTTTGCTGAGCTGCTCTTGCTCACGAGTACGTGCGCATGTGTGCCGGGACGCTTCGTGCACGTACCGGTGCCGCCCGCAGTCTGTCCCACCCTCTTCCCGCAGGTCCCCCCGTGCCACTGTCTTGCGGTTGAGACGGGCACGTTGCCTCCAGCCAAAGCAGCGGTCCCAGCGGAAAGGCGCTCACTTGTGCTGGGACTGGGAGGAAGAGGATGCAGCTGGCCACGGAGCCCAGGGGCAGAGCTTCCTTAACTCCAACTTGTTAAAGGCAACCTTCTTCTTCTTCTTCTTCTTCTTCTTCTTCTTCTTCTTCTTCTTCTTCTTCTTCTTCTTCTTCGTCTTCTTCTTCTTCTTTACAGCATGTCCCGCTGGAAGGTGGCCTTGGCACTCTCCTGGAACACTGGAGAGGAGTTTGGCTTTGCCAAGTGCAATAGAAGCAGCAGCTGCCTAGCTGCCTTCTCGAGTGAGCGGCTGTCTGCAGAAGCCCAGCCTCTCCCGGGCGGCGAGGGGGGAAGTGGCATGAAGCAGAGCAGAGCAGCCTGGTGCAGCCCAGGGGCTTGCAGGCACGCCCTGCCCACTTCCCGCCCTTCCTGCCATGCCTTGGACGGTTGGCAGAGAGAAGAAAGCCACCCTTGCACCTGCTGGAGCCAGGCCTGTTGTCTCTTTGGCTCCAAGTCTATAAAGCAGACTAAGGAGAAGCTAATAACCAAAACACAAGCTCTTGTTTAATGTTTGGCGGAAGGGAAGTAAGAGAGGGGCGGAAGGAAGGAAGGAAGGAAGGAAGGTGTTGCCTTCGCAGGCGTGGCGACCTGGTTCAGGAACAGCACAGCGTCCAACCCCAGGCCGCTCGGTCTATCAGCTCGCTGACACCTATGTGGTGGAGGGCAAATGGCGTTTATTGGTGTGTGACACGGCGTTATATAGCTGAGGTTTATAACCTCACTTCCGTCTGCTTGCATCATAAACTAAACGCCATTGGCTTTCAGGAGAGGGGCCCTAACTTCCCGTACAGCGCAATATCTTCTGGCCGCCAGACCCTAGCTATCTACATTTCCCCCCTCCCTATGTGTAATTAAATTAATCAAATTAATTTATTAATTTATAATAATAAATTAATTATTAATAATTATATTAATTAATATTAACAGTAATTAAATTACTATTTAATTAATAAATTTAATTACATTGGTTAAAATATAGCAATCTTAAAGAATATATATATCGTAATCATGGATAGGAAACATACTAAATACATCCTACTCTTACTCTATGCCTTATAATAATCTTAAAAAATATATGCATATTACTAACTTGAATAGAAAACACAAGGCACTTAAAAAGGTGACTGGGGGATAGCTGGGAGCAACAGGGTATAACTGGGGATAGTTAAAGGAAATTTTGAACAAGAACATTCCTAAAGCAGATGTTGGCGTTCTAGCAACATGATGTTGACCTTCTCTAGTCGGTTCTTAACAAACGACGCGAGTCTGTTCAATACACAGGGTCCAAAGATCAATGCTGTCATGATAATTACGATCGGCCCTGTCAAGGTAGATATCAGAGTGGTCAGCCATGGTGAATGGTTAAATCACGATGTAAGCCAATCTTGTTGTGCCTCTCGTTCCCTTTTTCATTTCTCTAATCCCTCTCGTAGTTTGGTCATAGTGTCCCTCACTATTCCGGTGTGGTCCGCATATACGCAACATTCTTCCCTTAGTGCAGCGCACACTCCCCCTTGTTGTAAGAACATCAAGTCTAACCCTCTTCAATTTTGCAACACTACTTCAGATAGCGATCTAATTGATTGTTCCAATGCACTTATTGATTGTTCAATTCTAGCCAGGTCCTCATCTACTCTCACCCTCAGGGCGCTAAGTTCTTTATTCTGTTGCACCAAGGATGCTACTCCTGTACCTACTCCCGCACCTCCTACGATCATTAGAGTAGCTATTGTTAGTGCTGTAAGGGGTTCTCGTTTTGACAGGTGATGTTCCGGGGTAATCTGTGAGTCGTAGACAAAGTCTTCGGTATGGTAAAAGATTTTGGGGACTATAGTTACCTGGACACAATATTCTGAGGATTTATCAAATTTTTCCAGCGATAGACAAGGTGTAACTCCCATAGTAGAACAAACCCACTTGGTATTGCTGGCTGGTATTAACCACTTTGCAGGGGTTTTATCTTGTGTCTTGCTAGCACATAGTTGTTTTTTGTGCTTTGGGACTTTACCTACGCACACGCCACTTCCCACCACCCGCGCTAATGTAATTCCTTGCTTTTCTGTGTCCCATATACACTGGGCCGGATTCGAACCATTTACTCGTCTGGGTATGTCACTTACTCCTACAGCCTCATAAAAGGGTGGTCTTATTCCGTAGCACAGCCAACAATGCTCCGTAAGATTTGGGTTACTTTTGTTCAGTAGTTGATAGCTAGCTTGCATCATTTTCCAGAGAGAATTTCGATTGGGAGTTTCGGTGGTGTGTGTCACTCTGGGCGTGGTAACTTTGTACTGGCTACAATATTATGTGGTAATGGTGTAGGTATTCTTGGGTCAGGTATTTTTGGGATAAGAACCAGGTTAGGACCGATTGCTTGGTTGGGGCCTACTGGCCCATTCCGGATAATCTCCTTTTTTATGAGGATTAAACCACCTTTGTCTGTCCCTGGTTCTGTGTACCTTATTCCCCACATTTTCCCAAGTAAACAACTGTCTTCTTGGGGCTCAGTAACATTTAAGAAGAGGTATTGACAATTTCCGCGTCCTCGCCATGCTTGTGGTGGAATGCACTTATATGGACCCCACTGGACTTTTAGGTATTTGTCTCTACCACTATCCGGTATCCAAGCAGGGGCTATGGTCTCACATCCCCAGTAGCTACAGTAATATTGGTTAGGGTAGTTGCAATAACTCTTCCCCGGGTTCGAGCTGGGACACATATAAAATCCTAGGTATCTCCAGCATCGGTCTCTCGGGACAAGCTGACACAGAGAGGCATTAAAACTTGGCGCATCTGATGTAATTTGGGTTGCGATAACTTGCTGATCATCGAATCGAAGGAGGGACCATTTAAATGGCCGATGGGGATGGTGTTCTGATACTGCTTGCCCTATAGTGACGAGCCCTAAAATCAAGATCACAAAAAGACATTGTAGCCTCCCCCTTTGGGGGTTAGGTCGCCACTGTTTGGATTCCACCAGTGTGGAGCTCCCAGGTGCGGACAGGACGCTTGTCGTCTTGTCGTCCTCTCTCGCCACCGGGGTGTACGGGTTACAAGGACGTCCGATAATCCGGTCCTGTGGACAAAAACTCACAGTTTTCATTAGCTTTATTCTGAAGGTCCAGTTTAATAGACTTAAGCGGACACCACTTAACTTTTCCATCTTTTTTAACTGCGGCATACCCTCGCCCTGTAAGGACTAGCCTCCACCCTTGTTCCCATTCTCCCAGCTTTTTTTTTTTTTTTTTCGTTTGCAGTACCTTTTTGTTGGGCTCCGGCCCCGCCCGCTTCCCTTGTGGGCGGGCCGTTCTCGCCCTCTCGATTTGTCCTGCCCTCTGCTCGGCGGGGTGTTTGTCTTATCAGCGCATTTTTTCAGATGGCCGCTCTGATTGGCTTTCCGCCCTTCGCTCGCGCTCTCCTCCCCTTCCCGGTCACCCTCATCACCTCTCTTTTTCTCGTTCTCCTCCCCTTCCCGGTCACCCTCATCACCTCTCTTTTTCTCGTTCTCCTCCCCTTCACGTTTGTGTGCTCTTGTTAACGCTAACGCTTCCTCCCTGTTCCCGCTAAGGGCATCCTCGCCCTGCCCTTTGCCTTCTTGCTCGGCGCCATCTTGGGGCGCGTAGGGCGGTGGTGTAGCCCAGATTTCCTCAGACTCTGATTTCTCGGCGGCGCCCCTGGCCTCCTCGGCTAGCTTACCCCAGAAGAATTTAGCTCATTTCTGTCCGTCCATAAGCGGATCGGGGTTCGGGAATTGAGGGGACGTGTCGCCCTCTTGCAGATCTTTAGGCTCAGTAGAATCATCATCGTCTGGGGGGTGCAAAGTCTGCGTGGCTGCCCCGACTCCCAATTTCGGGGTGACCAACAAACAGTTCTTTGCCGCCCTCCAGGTGTCCTGTTCTTGTATGGCCTTCTGCAGGGCCTGTACGACTTTCCCCCACGACCCAAGGATATCGTCACTTCGGCTAACGCTTTAGTGCATTTATCCCACACTTCAGGGTGGAGAATATCCACCGGCTGGGCAATGGCCCCAATTTGCAAAAGTCTCGCAACTGCGAGAGTAAAATCTTTGGGTTTACAATCAATACCCCACTGCTTATGTAATTGTGATACGACCTTCACAAGGGCTTCCATCCCTCTTGTTGGTCTGGGAGCGTCCTCCCCGCCGGGCTGGTCCTGGCGCTCCGGCCGCCGTTCACCTGTCCAGGCGACGATTCCCGGGTTTCGGCACCACTTGTTGCCTTCGCAGGCGTGGCGACCTGGTTCAGGAACGGCACGGCGACCAACCCCAGGCCGCTCGGTCTATCAGCTCGCTGACACCTATGTGGTGGAGGGCAAATGGCGTTTATTGGTGTGTGACACGGCGTTATATAGCTGAGGTTTATAACCTCACTTCCGTCTGCTTGCATCATAAACTAAACGCTATTGGCTTTCAGGAGAGGGGCCCTAACTTTCCGTACAGCGTGATATCTTCCGGCCGCCAGACCCTAGCTATCTACAGGAAGGAAGGAAGGAAGGACGGAATGGAGTGCAATACTTTCCTTAGACCTCCTCTTTCTCTTAGCATACTTCAAAAGGCTTTTTTTGTTGTCTGACAGGACACTGGCCAGTTTCAACTCTAGCTGAGCTTTGGCCTTCCATCATTTCTCCCTACATATGTGAAGCACAGCTCTGTAGTCTTCCTGCGAAGGCTGGCCTTGCTTCTAGGGATCGTTGATACAATTTCTTTTTCCGCCTGAGTTCCAAAAGGAGTTCCCTCTTCAGGCAAGTGGGTGTTCTACCCCACTTGCTTGACTTTCAACACAAAGGCATGGCCTGCTCCTGGGCTTTTAAAAGGTGGCTCTTTAGAACGGACCAGCTCTCACGGGCCCTGCCTTCCTCCAAAGCAGATGCCCACCTTACACACGGTGCAGCTCCTCCCCCTCGCCTGTCCTGCCTGTCCCTCCCGAAGAGCCTGTTCAGCCCGCCTGAACGGTGATGCTTTCTTACCATTCGGCACCCGTGACAGTAAAGCTTGTGTACATAAGTTCCGGATTCGCAAGAGAACAGGGTCACCTGAAGCGTGATATCAAATTGGTTTTGGCATCTAAGGAAGCGACTGCTTCAGAAATTATGTTTTTCTTCAGCCTGTTGACACGTGAAAGTTGACAGCACCCCAGTTTTTGGGAATCCTCTTTCCAAGAACTTAAATTTCTCCCTACAAAAGCACTTGAGTCACAGCTGAGCATGGACAGCCATAGCCCACTCCATGAGGCTCTGCATGTCTGTCTCTCATGACATGCCATAGAGCAGTAGAAGCTTGTCTTCGAGAGCTAGCCAGAGATGCTGAGACCACCCACTCAAACACGAGACACCCAGGGTGGCACTCAGCTCCTCTGACTTTAGATAGGCCTATTGCAGATGTTGCGGTTACAAAATTGTGAAGATACCATTAGAGTTAGCAGAGTAAAAAGCTATTCATGCTGTCCTAAAGTAGACGTCTTTAGTTAGGGCCCCTTTAGACTTAACTGGCTGTATTGACTAGGGCCTCAGGTCGATTTCCTACACACGGGCAACTTAATGCCATGTCAGAGGCCGTAATGAAGCTGGCACCTAGAGCCTAGCAGACACGACACAGGACCTACAGACAGCCTTGCCCTTCGGAGGGGTCAGCTGGAGGCCAGAGGACATACCTATAGAATCTCAGATCATACCCACATGATGCGCAGGGGGAGGCAACTGCATCAGGCCCTTCATATCCACTCACTACAACGGCTGTGCGGATCCCTAGCCCGAACATAGCCGCAGAAGTTAGAGCGAGCCGAATCCCACCCGAGTTCTAGTTCCCTCTTCTACCAAGGAGGTTTGGATTCTGTATCCCCATAGCTGAGCATTAGTGGGCACTTTCTCCACACATTCTTTGTAGCCTGTGCAGTTAGAGAGCAAATATTGGGGCTAAAGGATGCGTTTTTTCCCCTTGTTCTAAGCATCTCCATTCGGCAAGCTTCAAGAAACGTAATGCAAAGTACTTCTGTGATGGGTTGACTTTGGCTGGATTCCAGGTGCCCACCAAAGCTGCTCTTTCACTCCCCTCCTCGGCTGGAGAGAGGAGAGAAAGTACAACAAGAAGCTTGTGGGTCGAGACAAGGACAAGGAGCGATCATTCAGCAATTGCCGTCAGGGTCAAAAGAGACTGGACTTGGGGAAATTTGTTGCATTTATTGCCAATGGAATCAGAGTAAGGTAATGAGAACTAAACCCAAATCTTAAAACACCTTCCGCCCACCCCTCCTTTCTTCCCGGGCTCAACTTTGCTCCCCCTTTTCTCTGCCTCCTCCCACCGAGTGCCACAGGAGGTCGGGGAATGGGGGTTGCGGTCCGTTCATCACATGTTGTCTCTGCTGCTCCTTCCTCCTCAGGGGGAGGACTCCTCACACTCTTCCCCTGCTCCAGCCTGGGGTCCCTCCCACGCGAGACAGTCCTCCACGGACTTCTCCAACGTGAGTCCTTCCCAGAGGCTGCAGTTCTTCACCAACTGCTCCAGCCTGGGTCCCTGCCACGGGGTGCCGTCCTTCAGGAACAGGCTGCTCCACGGTGGGTCCCCCACGCGGCCACGAGTCCTGCCAGCAAACCTGTGCCAGCGTGGGCTCCTCTCTCCACGGGGCCACAGGTCCTGCCAGGAGCCTGCTCCAGTTCCGGCTTCCAGTGGGCTCACAGCCTCCTTCATGCAGCCCCCTGCTCCAGCGTGGGGCCCTCCCCAGCCTGCAGGTGGACATCTGCTCCCCCACGGAGCTCCATGGGCTGCAGGGGCACAGCCGGCCTCACCATGGTCTTCAGCAGGGGCTGCAGAGGGGTCTCTGCTCCGGCCCCTGGAGCCCCTCCTGCCCCTCCTTCTGCACTGACCCGGGTGTCTGCAGAGATGTTTCTCTCATGTATTCTCGCTCCTCTCTCCCGCTGCAGTTGCTGCCTGCCAGTTCTTACCCCCCTTCTGAAATACGTTATCCCAGACGTGCTACTACTGTTGCTGACTGGCTCGGCCTTGGCCAGCGGTGGGGCTGTCTTGGAGCCGGCTGGCATTGGCTCTACTGGACATAGGGGAAGCTTCTAGCAGCTTCCCACAGAAGCCACCCCTGCAGCCCCCCTGCAATGTTTTTAATTGCTAATAAACATTTGTACCTAAAAAAAAAAAAAAAAAGATATTTCTAAATACTACAAGACATCTGAAGTGAAGAGGCGTTCTAAAGTTAGTTATCCTACAGGAAATACACAGCCCCACCTGTTACTCCTGCTTTCCCTTGAATACCAGAGTGACCTCTAATCTCAGCCCTGCTTAAGGAGAGTGTTACCACTGTTGGTAGATCAACCTTTATTTCAGAAGAGGGAGAGAAAGAGAGAGAGAGAGAGAGAGAGAGAGAGAGAGAAGGAAAGACAGACAGGCAGCAAGGAAGGCTTGTTTTCCCTTGAAGGAGTCAACTCAGGCAGCACCTGGAGCATCACCGGTGTCTGAGCCTGCGCCCAGAACGTTTGTGCTGTCTGTTACAAGCTCCTGAAGGCACTTGCGACAGCAAAGCAATGCCTTGTAACCCTCTGCCGCCTTCCTGTGCATCAGAAGGCCTGCCTATATCTTCCGTAGCTTTGCCCACAGATGCCTGAATGGCTGTGCTCCAGGGTGTTGGAAGGCACAATACAAACTTCCTCCAGTCACTCTGACACCTTGAACACAGAAACCAACACAGTTTAATAGGAAGAATCTCACTTTCTCACAGAAACCACCTTTTACATTAAGTCTTTTCATCCTGTAAGAAAGCATGTGTCCCTACAGTACGTATGAACTCCAGCTCTGTGATCTTCCTGCGAAGCTGGACCTTGGTCCCAGGGATCATAACATTTCTTTTTCCACCTGAGTTGAAAAAGGAGGTCCCTGTTCAGCCAAGCTGGTCTTCTGCCCCTCTTGTTTGACTTCAGACTCCACCAGATTGCCTGCTCCCGTGCTTGCAGAAGGTGGTTCTGAAAAACTAAGCTGCTCTCTGAGCCCTAAGCCCTCCAAAGCAGATTCGTAGGGGACACTGCGGACTAGCTCTCTGAGTAGCTTCAAGTTTGCTCTCCTGAAAAGCAAGGTAGCAACTCCTCTGAGCTGTATCTCATTACACTCAAAAGTTTAAACTCCCCTGTTTTGTGATCACTGTGATCCCATCTCCTACGAGTACTTCTCCATACACAAACAGGAGGGAGGAAGACATCTGTTGGGTAGGTAAGCAGCCATGGGGAACCACGGTGAGCAGTGGAGTGAGCTGCTGCATGGGCTACGTGCTTTGCGAGTGCGAAGCCAGCCCCTGGCTCAGTGAGTGCCTGGGAAAGGGAGTCTGCAGCCGTGAAGGACAGAGCCGGCCAGCAGGACAGCTGGCAGCCTTCACTCGGGCATTGCCCACCTTGTGACTGGCTGTACCTGTGATGATGTTAATGCTCTTTGTACACAGGTCTGTTGCGTTGTGCTGTGTTGCGAAGCAGACTTGCAGAGGCGTGCCCTGTCTGCCCATCGGGACTCAAGGCACATTTCCTCCAAGCGCAGCAGCCAGGCTTTGGGCAGCCTCGCCTCATTGCTGCTTTTGACATTGCCAACCAGGATCAAGTTTCTAGCCTCGGGTTTTCATGTAGGAACCAATTAGTGAACAAGTCCTGTTTTAATGGAGTGGCAACTCAAACAGTATTACGCTGGTAGAAAGCCTTCAGGAGAAGACTGGTGTCCTGTGGACCTCGCAGTAAGGCAGCCAGCAGCTCTGTTTCTGCTATAGCTACAAACATACGCGAGTGAAACAACCGCAGCTTTTTAATACAGGTACAGAGGTTTACACTGTTCTTTGCAGACACAAAGCATGCTTTTGTCTTGAACTTTTCATTAGTCTGAAAAAAAGATCATTGGCAGTATAGGATACCATGCTGTTTATTAAATGGAAATAAATTAACATCTACACAGAAAGGATGTTTTCCTCATCAGAAACAATGCTGAAACGATGAGCAAGTCTGAAAAGAAAGGTACATAAGGCCCTTGTGCACAAACCCCAAAGCTTCAAAGGAGAAAGGTGAAAGAGCGCTACATCCTTATGTCACAGGACAACCTGTGATTAACCCGAGTTATGGACACTGTCACATCATAGGTGGTTGGGGCCAGTTCAGATCCCCTGCCTTCTAGATCAGCCGCCTTGATGAGCTGGGTGTTTCAACTGTTATAAAGCTGCAGAATCAACCAGAATGGACACTGAAATGACTGTACTGGCTACAGAATGGCTAGAATAAATATGGGGGTGTGTCCAGATTTTTCCGGTCCTGGAGGGTGGGTGGGATTTGGGGCACCATGTAAGCTGGCTTTTTTAACTCCTCCTTCCCATCAGTCCCTAGGCACAGGCACGTGTTGTGGCTGAAAGCGAAGCATCACCACTCCAGTTCTGATTGACAGAAAGGGGGGTGTTTGCGTCGGTCCAGAGAGCGCTGATGGGTCGGAGAAGTAAGAGCGGAGTTTTTCATGTAGCTAACCTGGAGTTAACTCAGCTAATGGAAACTGCAAGCCAGTCATGTTTGATCAAGAATACTAAGAAAGGGTATTGTGCTGTGTGCTGCATACAAGGACTTGCACCGACCAAAGGGCAGCAATGGGTGCTCCCTTCTTGTATGCAGCAAGGTGGTGCAGCGTCTCTCTGCCAAGAATGAGTAGCGGCAAAGAAAACCTGGAGGGTTTTATAGTCTGGAACATGCTGTCCAGCGTGTCCCTCGTGTCCCTCTCAGATGATATACACCTCCACGCCCAGCACGCCCCATGGAATCTGCAGGTGACATGCCAGCTCCCCACGGGGGCAGCTGTGCCGGCTGGTGGGCTTTTGCTGACGGAGCCGAGGAGTGAGCCAGCAAGGCCTCCCGCCAGGGCTGGGCTGGGTCTGAGGGCGGTGCGGGGCCGCTCCGGCGTCGCGGTGCCCGAGTGAAATGTGCCGGCCGGAGCAGAAGGGCGCGGTGCCTCCCTCCTCGCCTCCGCCGAGGTGGTGCTGGGGCTGCATCGCGCCCCTCAAAGCCCAGGCAGCAGAGCTCATGCGGGCAATCCAGGCAGCAGAAAAAAATCGGCACCTGCAAGAAGAGAGTCCAAAGTGCTGATGAAACCATGAAGGCAGGAAGAGGCACGACTTTGTGCCCCGTCCTTTGGGCAGTGTGCTGTCCAAGGGGCAGTTCCTGGCACACGAGAGGGAACCCTCCCTGGCAGTGGCTACGGCACGGCTTTGTCCCCTTCTCCACACGTGTGACACCCTCAGAGCTCTGCAAGTTGACAGAGATGTGCAGCACTGCTATGCTAGGCAGCAGGGCTGGGCAGGGCAGCTGTGCTGTGGTCCTTTCCAAAAGCCGAGCAGCAGCATGCCTCACTGTCCCTTGCTAGAAAGCCAGGCTTGAAGGCAAAACACGCTGCTTTGGTATTGTTTGGTTGTTTTCTTCTTCCCTCAGTTGTCTCAGGTGCAACGTGAGCTTTTTACGAAGTGCCAGTACCTCAGGGTCTACAGCTACGTGACACAGCTCCTTGCTGCGTCTTTGGGATTCAGACACCAGCAGCCAGTGCTGGGCTTGCCAGCTGACATGAACAGAAAAGGCCTCTTTCTGTAGGCAGCGGGTCAAAGAGCTCAAAAAATTGCTATGAGCCTTGTGACTCTGCTGGGGTGTTGCTCAGCCTTGCACAAACAGAGCTGCCACAAGTGCCGAAGGAGAGCTGCCAACGCTGGAGTGATATGTTCCTCCTGACAGACACGCTCTCCCACGGGCAGCTGCGGGCTTCCTGCCCGGTGCCATCTCTGCGCACCTCAGAAATATTGCCCATAGTCGGAGCAGTGTTCGGAGCTTTGAAAAATGGGCAGCAGAGCCTGCTACACACCTGGGCTCCTCGTTCTTCTTGCCTGCCTGGATGTCCTCAGTTGCCCATCCCGCAGAGCTCTGCTCCCAACTTGCTCCTCTCGCTGTCCAGTAGCCCGTTGCTCCCCTCTTCACAGGTTGCTCTTCTCGAGCCTGGCAAACTTTCCATTCAATGTATTGTTAGACAGGTCAAGCCATGATAAACGTGAACCAATTCTGCTCTTAAGCAAACCTAGCTCATTTTACCTTGTCCCCCCAGAGGAGCTCTCCAGGTGTTCACTTTCTGGAGGGACTGGAGGCACCTGCAATGGAAATGTGCAAGTTAACGGGTGGCAAGGACCTTCCTGCCCAATTGCTACCTTAGCTCGGAAAGGCACAGCCCTTGGATGGGTTTGCTCAGCCCACCTGAGCCAGTTCTGGTGGCATCACCGCACAAACCGCCATGGCCATCCTGCACCACCCTTCCTCTGCACCTTTGCAGAGCTGCCGGCTAGTGGGTGACCTTGCTTGTCCCTGCGGCAGCACTCTCAACTTCTGACAGTGCTGTCACCCTCTTTGTGGCCCTGACATACCGCTGCTGCTTCTGCTTCCGCCTCCGGTGCTGGCAACTCCTTGGCCGACGTGCCGGCAAGCCCAGCCACATCCTCCTGCTCCTCAAAGAGCTGCGGGGAACAGAGGAGGACAGTTGCTTGGCTGGGGACAGGCCCCGGGGCCGGTGAGCCTTCCTCCGGGCCAGGAGCGAGCGTGGGCGGCTCTGCTTTCACTAGGGCAGGACGCAGGGGTGGCTGGAGGTGGGGGAGGTGGGGCGGAGCCGGCTTGGTCCCCGAGCCCCAGCCGGGGTCCCTCTGCTGGCTTACCTGGAGGGGCTGGGGCAGCGTGCCGTCCTGGCTGCGGAGAGCTGCCAGGGGCCGGTCGAAGAGACCCGCCCTGCTGGCACAGCCCGACTGCCCGGGCGCCTCCGCAGCCGCGCAAAGGGCCAGGGCAGCCCCCTCGTCCTGCTGCGGGTCACGCCTGCCACCAGTGAAAACAGAGCAGAGAGCCATGGAGGGCAAGCGCCAGGTGAATGCTGCCCGAGTCTCCGTGCGTTGTGCCCCCGCCAACAGCCAGGGAGAGGCATGGCTGGGGAAGCGACTGCTTCAGAAATTACGTTTTTCTTCAGGGCAAGTGAGGACCAGCAAGGTAATTCCTGCCTAGCACCTTCCTTGGAGGAGAGAGAGTGCAACGTTCCATTTTAGCATTTTGGCGCTCACGAGGGAGACAAACTGCTTTGCCTGTTTGCAAGGCTAGGAAAGAGCAGAGCCCCAGTCTTGCTGTTTATCTGCAATGACTGCCAGGGCAAGTGAGGACCAGCAAGACAATTCCTGCCTAGCACCTTCCTTGGAGGAGAGAGAGTGCAACGTTTCATTTTGCTTTTTGGAGTGCGAGAGTGAGAAAAAGCAGAGTGCCTGTTTGCAAGGCTAGGAAAGGGCAGAGCCCCAGTCTTGCTGCTAATCTGCACCGACTGCCAGGGCAAGTGAGGACCAGGAAGACAATTCCTGCCTAGCACCTTCCTTGGAGGAGAGAGAGTGCAACGTTTCATTTTAGCATTTTGGCGCTCACGAGCGAGACAAAGTGCTTTGGCTGTTTGCAAGGCTAGGAAAGAGCAGAGCCCCAGTCTTGCTCTTTATCTGCAATGACTGCGAGGGCAAGTGAGGACCAGCAAGACAATTCCTGCCTAGCACCTTCCTTGGAGGAGAGAGTGTGCAACGTTTCACTTTGCTTTTTGGAGTGCGAGAGTGAGAAAAAGCAGAGTGCCTGTTTGCAAGGCTAGGAAAGAGCAGAGCCCCAGTCTTGCTGTTTATCTGCAATGACTGCCAGGGCAAGTGAGGACCAGCAAGACAATTCCTGCCTAGCACCTTCCTTGGAGGAGAGAGTGTGCAACGTTTCATTTTGATTTTTGTAGTGCGAGAGTGAGAAAAAGCAGAGTGCCTGTTTGCAAGCGTAGGAAAGAGCAGAGCCCCAGTCTTGCTGTTTATCTGCAATGACTGCCAGGGCAAGTGAGGACCAGCAAGACAATTCCTGCCTAGCACCTA